>NW_017731641.1:1281324-1288720 GCF_001890085.2 Hipposideros armiger | reverse complement strand
ATTCAAATCTGTGCCTGGCCTTTACCAGCTGAGTGGTGCTGGACCCCGAGACCCCTCTATCCTGGTTTGCTGATAACCCTGTGTCCCAGGGCTGTGGAGAGGGTGGTAGAGACAGTGAATATAAAGACCTTTTATAGCCCATAGGTACTAACCAGTTGTAAGATATTGCTATTCGGGCAATGTTTAGGCAGAGGGGCCTTGATACAACCCAGGGTCAAAGAGTGTTGAAATACTTAATGTCATAGATCATGCCCAAGCCTTTCCAGTACAGCTCTGTTGCAAAAGGACCAAGGCCCCTGGTGGCTAAGCTCCCAGGGTAAGATTCCTGCCCAGCCTTCAGTTTACAGAGAGCCCTCAGTGTTGGCACGGTCATGCACTGCTCTCCTGTCCTTCTTTGGCATGGGCTGCAGAGCTGGACAGGGAAACAGAGTCAGGGAAGGAGAATATGGGTTCTGGAGAGCCTGTCCCCCCACCTCTACCCTTTGCAGCCCTTGGCAAATCAGGGGGAGGAGGAGGAAGAGGAGGAAGAAGCCACATCTGGTGTGAATGAGGTTCTCAGCAGGAACAGCAGGGCCCTGGGATGCCAGAGAAGAGGGCTCAGAGCTGGGGACGAAGGGAAGCAGAGAGTGCTGGCATGGGCCCTAGCCAACCTGGGAGAAGACAGGGAAAGTGGCTGAGGCCAGGGGTTGGGAGGGAAGCAAATAAACAGAGTGGTTGAGACAATAATAATAAAGAGAAGCGTCATTAAAGTGAAGGATGGAGATTGTGTCACACCCAAGACAAACAGAAATAAACGGCCAGTGGATCCACTCTACAGATGTTTGGCACTGAGGGACGACAGATTAAAGATGCCTGGAAGATGCTGCAGTTGACCAGGCAGCAGCTGGAGAGCAGGTGGACAGGAGTCCCAGCCAGAGAGGCCTTCACAACTGGAGGGGAGCCAACCCCAGAGACCATTCACCCTTCTCCAGCCTCAGGCAAGCCTGCCCCTCGCCTGACCCCGACACAGCTCTCCATGCAAAGCGTAGGAGAAGTACAGGAAGGATGCCATCCCGCCCTGGGCCAGACTGAGACCCTCTGAAGGGTCTCCTTCCCAGTTTCCTCCCTGCAAGAGGGACCCACGATCTCCCAGTATTCACATGAGTTGAGTTCTTCAACTGACCTCAAGGAAATCCTTTTCACTGGTTGGTCGACTGCTCACCACCACATTCAGTTTAGTGGCTCTTCAGGGACTCAGTCTTTCCTTCCTGGCACCTTGGGCTTCTGAGCTGACCTTTGACCCATACTAGTGTGAGGGGTGGGGAGCTCAGAGTGTAAGTTATTCATTCCTCATTGACTCAACAGTCCACTTTGTGCGCCTGGCACTGCCATTAAGCACCTCAGGGGCTACAAAGATGAATCGCAACCATCCCTCCCCTAAAGGTATGTATAACACAGACATAAAGAAAATCAATAGTTTCTGAGTGTCCATTCTGTAATAAGCACTCTGCTAGGTGCTTTCTGATGGTCTGCCTTATGGATTCTTCACAGTGACCCTGTTCAGTAATTATTCTCTCATTATTCTTCCAGAGGAGGAGGCTGAGGACCACAGAGAGTCTGTGCTTCTGAGGTTGCAGAACCAGAAAAGGGGTCTAGGTTCAGACCCTGCTGCATCTGACCCCACAGCCCAGTGTTCTTTCCCTGACACCGTAAACAGCCATCAGCTGAAGTCGAATTTGACAACTGCCTAATAAAACCGCACGCTCTCAAAAGATACAAGTAAGGGGTCTCCTGCCTCCCATCCACCTCTGCTCCCTGCCCCCTTAATTGGAACCAAACTTCATCTTTCTGTTCTGCGTACCCGCAGGGAGGAATCAGCACAGCCCATCCCCAGCCAGGGCCAAGTGCCTGCAGGTGTCTGTGGAATGCTAATGGCCATGAACTGGGGGAGGGTCTGCACAAGGCTCCTCAGTGGCATTTGCTTCCCATTAAGCCCCATCTCCTTTCTCGCCAGACCCCTTCCCCCTCCAGCAACGGGCAGCTTTCATGAGCCAATTACCACGGCCAGGTTGCTCAGTTCCTCTGAAGCCACCGGCACTGCTAACAAGACACAGATGAGCGGGGCAGCCCCTGCTGTCCACTTCAGAGCAGGGGCTTTCTTTGCCCAAAGGACCCCAAGTAGATAGAAGGAAGGTTGGATTATCCAATTTCAACTCTGCCCTCAGAGCAGGGGGGAGGCCTCAGAGGGCAATATGGTTATGAGTGGTCTTACAAAGATGAGCAGGTGACCTGTTCCTTCCCAGGGCTGTGGAGACATGGTGGATCTCTGAGACGGAGCCAGGGATGGGAAAGGAAGAACAAAAACTGGGTTTGAATGAAGTCACAGAGCAGGGAGTGTCCCCTGAAACCTTTAGTGAATAGACAGGTATCCAAACTCTAGGTAACTTAATTCAAAACAAATTTGGTTAAAACCTACACATAAACTAGTAATGCAGGCTGGAGTCTCATATTTTTCTTCTATTTCTTAGATCTCCCCACTAGCCTCACTATAGTCTCTGCCTCTTAAAATTCCATTCAGCCTGCAAGCTTCAGTGACCCATGAACTTTCCCAGACATATCTGGGCAAAATTAACCCCTCCTTTCTTGTTAGTCCCTCATCACACTGGTTGTATTGCTTTAAATCCAGTTTCCCTATAACATATCTAAGTGTGCATTTGTTTTTATGTGTCCTCAGAACTCCCACTATTTCTTCAACCTGAGAATGAATCTCTTCCATCAGTTCTGGAAAACTGAATATTGCCATTCCCCCATTCTTTCTATTCTTCTCCTTCTGCAACCACTTGTAGGGGTAGTTTGGACCCTCTCATTCTATTTTCTGTGCTTCTCTTCTCTTTCATATTTTCTCTTTCCTTATTTTTCTATGCTGCATTTGGGATAATTTCCTGTAATCCGTTTTTCAATTCACGAATTCTCTGTTCAGCTTTGTTTAATCTGCTGTTTGACACGTCCGTTGAGTTTTTATTTCAACACCCATATTTTTCATTTCCAGAAAGCTCTGTTTGGCTCTTTTTATAAATTTGCCTGTTCTCTTTCAAAATGTCCTATTCTTTATGGTTTATATTTCATTTTCATCTATTTAATCACTTTAAACATAGTTGTTTTAAAGTCTCTTTCAGGTTGTTATATTATTTTATGTTATTCTAAACTAGTTTGATACGTTTTCTGATTTTTTCTAATGATACATCGTTTCCTCGTGGAATTTGTAATTTTTTTTATTGTTGGCACAGCATCAAAGGGGATTATGCTTTGCTGTGAGAATGCTGTTGCTCTGGGGCACATTCCTCCAGAATAGTCTTTTTTTAAAAAAGATTTTTATTGGGGGAATTGGGGGAATGGGAAGAAGGGGAACAGACAAGTTGCTGTCGTCTTGTTCTTCAGTCTAGTTGTGGAGGATGTTGCTTCACTGGCCCAAGTTGGCACCATCATTGCGACTCATGGCAGCCCAGCTCCAGGTTGAGCTATTGTTCAGCATCTTAGCTGTGGAGGGCAGTGTCACTGGCCCTCATATGTGCGATCCGAACCGGGGCCCTCTGGCGTCCCAAGCGAGCCCTTAACCATCGCGCCACTCGGCCGGCCCCAGAATAGTCTTACACTTCCTTCTCTTGATATCCCATGAGTTTGACTGATCTGGGACCTGTTTTAACATTAAGTTCTCAGCTTGGGAATTCCAAACAGTGGAACTTGAGACACTATAGTCACATATGGGTTGGACCTGGAGCTTCTATTTCTCACTGGAGACTTTTTTCTATTCAGAGCCCCAGTAAGGACAAGCTTAATTGTCGCTACCCTAAAACTGTGAGTGATAGTTTTCTAGTCCTAATATCTTTGAGGATGCATTCCTTACAGCATTCCAGATTTTGCAGAGGTCTCAATTTTAGCTGTCTGCCTCTTATGAACTAGAGATTATGTCCCCTGTCCCCATCAAAGCCATAGTCCCTAGCACCAAGGGCTGTATCCAATCTGACATCCCCCATAGCACCATCAGCATGGCTTCAGCTTGTGGAATGTACCTCTCAGACTTTAAGTGCTAGTTTATCTCTCCACTCTGATTCATGAGTTTTTGCAAATAGGCCAAGTACTTCTTGAAAAGGCTCCCTAATACATCTTTGTTTCTCTTGTAGTGCCTAGCACAGTGTTCTGTCACAAAGCCCCTTACTTACCCACTTACCCATATGAAAACCTTAGACACGTGCAATAACCCCCATCTGTGCAGAATCCTATAAGCCAGGGGGGCATGCAGGGTGGGTGATCAGAGGAGGAGGAATGGCAGAAGTAAGCACTGGCCCCGGTGTAGGACACTTCCTGTTTTCTGCCAAGTTACCCGTTCTTTCCTAGGAGGTAGTACAGGTCATAATTAGAGATTTGAACCAAAAGTTAGGCCTGGCTCTAGCCGGATCTCAAGTACTTATGAGCTGGGTAAACTCGGACAAGTCACTTCACCTATCTGGAGTGTCAGTTTTTGCATCTGTAAAATGGAGGTAGGGGCTGACCTGGGTGATCACCAACATTCCTTGCTGGTCCAGCAGCCTTTGAACCTGCAAGGTAAGAACAGGCTCTCACTCAGGTGTCCCCAGATTTTCCCACCCCAAATCACTCACTGGAGTTTCTATGTCCCTGCTGCCCCCCCCCCCCGCCTTCTTCCTTTGGCACCTAAGCCTCTCCTTTCCATCCAGCACCCTCTCACCATAACCTGCTGTTCCACCAAGTCTACTCCCTGCTGAGGACTTTGTCCTTTGCTGCGTCTTAGGAAAGCGGGGGTAGAGGCTGTGGTGACAATGAGTATCCTCTCCAGTGATAGGGTGATGAGCCTGGGGAGGATCAGAGGTTAAAAGCAGATGACACACTGACCCAGTGCCTGTGTGCACAGAAGCCCCATCTGCCCCCAGCTTTAGGGGTTTCCTGAGCCTTGGGCTAGGGACCCTGCAGCTTAATGAGCCTCTTGAGCCGGTTCAGAAACAATGAATCAAAACCAGCTGGAAGCTGCCCTCCGACCCAGCTAATGACTTGTTTATTGTCAGAGCAGCAGTGCGTCATATAAGGGAATTTCAAAGTGTCACTAATTGGCAGAGGGCCAGTAAATAGCACCATATAAATCTGAAGGTGCTTCCACTAGGGCTGGGGATTGAGGACCAGATACAGTGGAGGCAAAGGAAGACGGGTACAGCCAGGGCAGGGCCGTGGGCGCAGGGGCCCACCTTATCAGATGCTGCTGCCCTGGGTGTCCACTACCCTATGGAGATTGGTGTGTTTGTTCCGTGACTGGGGAGAGGAAACAAGAAGCCCTTTGATGGTCTTAGCCTCACCCTTAGTGACATTGTACTGCATGTCCCCAACCCCAAGATGCCTGCCTGCCGACTGTGCTATGGGAGAAGATGCCCTTTTTCTGAGGAAAGGATAAGATGTCATTTGAGGTAGCATTAATGGGTTCTACAGACATAAAACTCAAGGCCTTGTTCTCCATTACACAGAAATGTTCTGCTTACAGAAGAAACTTGGCAAGACCCTCACTCCAGTGGGCCTCTTAGGGGCTGAGCTAGGAGGGCCAGGAAGAAATGACTAAGAGGATACAAAGGAGCCTCTTCTGATTCAGCATAATTCTTGAGTTCCTACTGGGAACAGGATCAGAGATGGGCGATCAATGAAAGAAGTGGGTGGTCCTTCCATGTACACCCCAGCTCCTCTCATACACAAATTCCTTCTGCCTATCCCTCATCCATCTGCAGATTCAAGTCGGTGGGTGATTTGGAGAAGGGGAAAGCAAGAGTGAAGGAGAAAGGAGGAAAAGCATAAAGTGGGAAATGAAAGATGAGTAGGAAGGGGAAGACTTGATGTCAGAGTGGCATTGACTTGCTCACAAGGGGATTTCCAGATGGCCCCCTCATGCCAGACCTCCAAGCACTGGCCCTGACACCCTCAGTAGGCAGGGAAGGGTCGGGAAGCTTTGCCTCAAGGCCCTACTGGAAAATGATGAAGGAGAAGGGCCGAGGGCTGCTTTCTTGGGATAACTACTGTGTGTCTGGGCTAATGGGTGCTCAGGTTAGGCCCAGCCTCATGCTGGCTAACCTTATGACTTCTGACATCAAGAAGCCTCTGGGTAATGGTAGGAAGGCAAAACGGAGGCACAATAGAGCTGATCAGAAGTCCAAGGACACCTGGGGTCTCAAAATGAGAACTAGCACTGACCCGATTTATTAGGCATCCACGAGGTGCCCTTGAGATTCCTAGCACAACCTAGCTGATCTCTCACAAGTGGGTTCCACTATTACAATCCCCATCTTACAGATGGAAGACTGAGGTTCAAAGAATTAGGGCCTGTCGAGGAGGTCCTGAGGCCTCAAAGCTACTCACTCACGAATTCACAAACAAGGATGAAGAGCTTCTTATGTTCTGGGCACTTGGCTAGGAACTCTAGAACAGAGCGTGGGCTCTGGTCCTCGACGGGTTTCAAATGACTGGCATTCAAACTGACTGAGGATAATATAAAGCAGGAGGGAGGACAGAAGTAGATAGAGGAATGAGCAAAAAATATGAGAGGATGGTGGAGGGAATTCTGATTTGGGAGGGACAGGGAGGGTTTCATGGTGGGGTGGAATTTCAGCCTCAGCCTTGAAGAAAAGACAGCTTTTTAATGAGTGGGGGAGGCCTGCAGGGAACATGGCTCAGTAAATGGACCTCCAGAGGTGGGGTCTGCTTCCTCCTGCCTCCCCATCCAGCACAGAGCAGTGCTCACAATACAGATGGTATGATGACTGCCCGTGTCTGGCTTGTAGAAGAGGGCACTGGGATAAGACACACAGGCAAAAAATAATCTGCCAAGGAAATTACTCCAGACAGATACACACGACCTTCCATGGTCTTGGATTGGACACCCCCAGGCCCTGCAACTTTTTATCCTCTGAAGAACCCCTGACAATTAGCCCTTTGCCTAACTCTGATAGCCAAACACCTTGAGGTTAAAAAATTAGGAGAACTTGGGGAATTTTTCTCCCAGTGTGTATCCTCTTTTTTTCTTTGTTTTTCTAACATTTAAATTTTAATATTATTTTTAAAAATCGGTTTCATATCATATCATGTAGACATAGAACAATAGAGTCAAAAGGACATTATGATTTAAAGTATGCCTCCCACCCCTGCATCTCAACATTGAGTTCCCCTTCGTGTTCCCAGAATTCCCAATATTCCCAGAGCCCTGTGGAACTTTCAGACTACATGCCCTCTTTAGAAAGAGAAATACAACTTAAATAAACTTTCTGGGCTGTTTTGGGACTTCCCGGCATAGGGGCAAGAGGGGAAAGTCCAGAAGTCCTGGCCCATGTAGAATCCTCCTAGGACTCCACATAAAAACACACACGGCTGT
>NW_017731641.1:1271745-1275849 GCF_001890085.2 Hipposideros armiger | reverse complement strand
GGCCAGCTTAGCCACCTGGCAGGTGGGCTGTGCCAGCCACATGTCCAGATGATAGAATCTCTCTCACAGGCCCAGAGGCGCTCATGACCAACTTCCCCCCCCCACCCCCGAACCCCAGCAATGTGACCACAATGCGACCTGCACATGCGAGCCTGCACACTCCATGCTGCCTCTAGGCATACCTGCAGGCCATCCCCAGCTCCTGAGACCCAAGCTGGGGCTCCAGAGCACAGAGTTCCCAGTTGGCTGCAGCTGGGACAATCCCCAAAGCCAGTTACCCTACCCGGTTCCCTGCAGGGAGGGTGAAAGCCGGAGGGGCAGCTTGGGGAGAAAACAAACTTCAGACTCATTATTCCCCAGCCCCCCCCCCTTCTGCTCTCAGCACAATTAAAGGTCTCTAATCCGAAATGAAAAGCAAACACAGCTCTCCTCTTGTCCCCAGCTTCCTCTAATCAGGGCTGTGGGCCCTGGCTCCTGTTTTCAATACAAATATTCAATTAAACTTTCCTGGAGGTTTCAGTAATTGGGTCCCAAAGGGGGAGATTCCCACAGAGAGAGTGAGACCCAGAGACAGTGAGACCCAGGAGGTGCAGACAGCCTCAGGCAGAGAGAGAGAGGAGAGATAGGGAGGAAAATGAGGCCTCCACAGGGGCTTCAGGTTTGTCCTAATGGTCAAGAAATACTTTTCTAGAACTCGGTGCCCACGAATTCTGGTTTCTTCTGAATTGGCCTGACAGAGGAATTGAATCTTCAAGAACAGATTGCAGACCTGCCTGGACCCACCTTGGACCCACCGTAGACTGTGTGACTTCCTGCCTGTCCCTGTCATAGCAACCTTCTCCAGTCAGCAGCTCTCACCCAGCCCCCCAGCCAACATCCTCTCCATGTTTAAATACAACACCACGGTACAGCTCGACCTCTCAAGACCCTCCATCTATGACACACATTGCTACAAGTAACAATCACTCCTTTTTCCTGTAGTCCTCTACNGAAGTCTCTAAGCATAAAATCCAGTCTCCACTCCAATGTCCAGGGAGAAATCTGCCTGCGAAGAGCGTTCCAAATTTCCTCGTGAGATTTTTCTCACCCACCTCAGGTTTCGCACTGAATTTTTGGGAGGGAGACAACTGCATCAAGGCACAGAACCTGTGCACACAGAGAAATACCTTCTGAGCAACCTGAGTTTCCAGGTCTCCCGTGGGCGAATGCCATGAGGAAAGGATGAGAGCTGCAAAGATGAGAGCTGGCCCTTAGGTAGGAGGTGTGGAGAGACCCGCCAAGTGACCCAATAGTAACTGCCTTCTGTGGGTACGGAGAAGGCGTAGTTAATCCCCCCCTGCACCCACAGCCGCTTTGCAGTAACAACTCCAGGTGAGAAATGCTCAGGTCACTCTGAGAGCACAAGGCAGTGTTTTCCAGAGGCCGCAGAGGGGCCTCTGTGCAGACAGGCTTCCAGGAGAAGCTGGGCCATCACGCCCGACAGAAATGATTGCGCTAATAAGGAGAGAGGTGGCCTGCAAGAGCCCAGCCTTGGCCCCAAGCCTCCAGTTAATGAGACTTCACAGGGAGAAAGAGCTTCTAGGGTGATTGGGGGTGGGCCGAAGGGGCTGAGGAACAGCTGGAGGCCAGCAATCCCGAGGCTGTTTACTAGGAGACAAAGAAAAGACTTTGCTCCCTGCACGGAGGTCAAACTCAAGGTATCCAGGGGAAGTGGCAAGGGAATTTATGAAGTGAGGAGGCAGTGGTTTGACAGCTGTCGCTGGCCCTGCTCCAACACGGGGTTGCCTCAACCTTCCTGAAGAGCATCCACCTGATGAAGCAAGATTCCGGCCAACAAGTGGGCAAATCCAGGATTTCAGGCCCCCTCCCCAAGGGCTTCTGGGAGATGATGCTCAGGCAATGACACAGGTCAGAGGATGGGTAGGAACAGGAGAAGACAGTGATTTCTGCCTCCTGGGCTCCCACAAAAGTCCCAAGCCACCTACCTCACTTCCCAGCTCTTCTGAATCAGACACAAGCAGATTTCCCTTAGAGCTAGACACTCCCTGGAGACACAGGGGCAGTTGTGGTAGTCTCCTGCCTCTGAGGACAGACAACTGGGTCCTACCTAGTTTTGTGACCATGAGGCAGGAAGGATGGCCCCCCTCCCCCATTCCACCCTGCAATTCTCAGACATAAGGAGGCAGGGGAAGCTTCTATGGAGAGAGTAGAATTTCTGGAACTGAACAGGAGGAAACTCAAGCATTGCATGTTGGGACACTGGAGAAATAGGTGAGGGGAGACCCTTATACATCTAAGAACATAAAGTTAGACACTTCGGTTATTTAAGTGGAAATCAGATTCCTTTTTTTATTTTAATGAAAGAAAGGTGTGTGTTTGTGTTTGTGTGCATGCGTATGCCTGGGGTAGGATAAGGACGCTGACAGGAAAGGTAATATCTGCCTTTCCAATGCACACCGCATTTGGATCCCATTCCTCCCAACATGGGCACTCCGATACCTACACAAAATACAGGAACTTTAGTCTGTTAGAAAGACTAGAAATACAACTCAAGAGTGCTCTCTGGCCATGTTCCCCCAGAGCGTAACAGCCCCGTCCGCACATGGGGTCTGTTCTTCCTCCCGCTGCCCCAACTTCTCGGCTGAGAAATACTCTGACACCCACCTCCCATCACCAGCCACCCTCCCTCCTGACATTTCAGCTACCAGGAGCCCTCTCTGCCCTCAGCCTGACCTTGCCCTGCGGAGCTGGGGCCCCCAACCCCCAGCAGGGTGGCTAGAGCTGCTGCCAGTGCCCATCCATCAGGCCCAGCACAACCCTCCCTCCACACCAGCCCCCACCACACCCAGCCTGTAAATGTCAACGCTGCCATTAAAGGGCCCACAGGGAGGGACTCCCAGGGTCTATCTGCCGCCAGTCCCCCCTGACAGCCCCTTCAGTGTGACAGCTACTGGGCAGAAGAAAGTGATGATCCCTCCCCTCCCATCCCCCTTTCTCTGAGGCTGACGGCCCCCCTCCCACCTGGTGACCTGCTGGAACCTAGGAGACCAAAGCCTTCAGTCAAAGATAAAAAATGCCTGGCTATTGACTAAAGCACAATAAAGGGCCAATTTGCATTTATTTACATAACCAGTTAGTGCCAAAATGGACTGAGTTTGCCCATCCCCATTGCCATCTTCCCTAGTGGCCCTGTCCCCAACCTTCTCTCCCCAGCGCTGCTCCCACCTTCTCCACCCTGCAGAGTGGGCTTAAGCCTGCATCTAAACTCCAGCTTCCCTCAGCATAGGGGTCTCGTTTGGGTATCCCTGTGGATGGCAGGGGTCTGAAAGGCCATCCTGAGCTCTGCCCTGTGTCTGTGCCCTTTCTCAAGCGTGTTTTCACAGCACCCTGAGAAAAGCCAAATCCCAGCTTGCCGACCTCTCACCCCTGCAGACCTGCTATGTTTGTGCAGGAGCCCAGAGGACATAATGAGAGGCTGATGTCCTGCAGCTGGGCTGTGTTTGGGCTCTGGCAGGGGGTGGGGGTGGGGAGCAGCAGGGCAGGTCCAGAGAGTGGAGGAGGGCGAGGAGGAGGACAGTAGAATGCTTGGGGCCCAGCAATCATGGCTCACACATGATTTTTCTCCCCATAATGTGCTCTGCTCCAAGCCTGTGGGCCCCAGAGTCAGAAGCTTCCAGGACTATAACAAGCCTTAGTTTATACACAAACAGCTGCGTTTTCCTACTACTGTTTACTGCAAAGGGAGCCAAATTCAGCATCCTCCTAGCTCTACGGGGCCTTGGGTTTTAAGCTCAGTTGACTGGTCTAGGAGAGCAAGGACAGCACAGCCCATGGATGGGAAGCATCTAGGTGGGGTCCCGAACTCCTGGGTCTGTTATTCAGTCCCCTGTTTACCCGTCCCTCTGGACTTCGGGTTCTCTCCGGGGTCCCTCATCCCATGCACTTACAAACACGGACGTAGGGGTAAAGAGCTTAGTAATAGAGGCCAGTGGTTTCAGACTCAGTGAGATCATCTGTCAGGCAATGGGACCACATGGGATGGACTCTGTGCTTCAGTGTGTTGTGACCTCCATGCAAGGTCATATGTCTGCCCCTTCCGCCGCC
>NW_017731641.1:1259151-1264016 GCF_001890085.2 Hipposideros armiger | reverse complement strand
AACCAACTGAGCCACCCAGCTGGCCCTGTTTTTAGAAAAGAATTAGGATGAGGGCTCCTGGACCAACCAATGGGTGACATAGTGAGGTTGTAGGGTCTCCTGTAAAATGCTTCAGAAATGGGGACGTCTCTCATGTGTCCAGGGCAATTTAGATCTAGTGCCTCCTAAGGACATGAGAAAGGATTCGATGAACTCCCAAGGGCCTATTGGCTCCAAGGATTCTCTTTTCTCCAGGGGCACCCAACAAAAGGCAAAAGACCAAGTTCTGTGAGGAGGAGAATTTACAAGTAAAGGGGTGATTCCAAGGATAAAATCCACGTCCTCTGCTTGGCTTCCATAGCTCTTCTCAGCTGGCCCCAACTGTCTCCAGTCTCCTTCTGGTCACTGTTGCCTCTCACACTTCCCACGCTCAGCAAGCCCTTCACATCCCTGTGCCCTCTTACATCTCAGGACACCCTCTTTCTCCTTGACTTGAGAACATTCACTGATCCTCTAAGAACCAACACTAACTCCACCTCCTCAGGTAAGCGTTCCCTGACTTTTCCCAGCAGAATTAGTCACTCAGTTCTCTCAGCAACTCTAGTAGTTTATTTATATCTCTGTTGTGACACGTGTCACATTGTATTATATGCATATTAATTAGACTGTTCGAGTCACGAGGACAAAAATGATCTGGACTTCAAAGCCTGAACAATCTTTAGAGCACAGCTAAGCTCACGTTCTCAGACAGAAGTGCTAATATTAATAAAAGTGTCAGTACAGCAATTTCTCCTAAAAATCAGAAGTCCCTGGACCCCTTATCTGTGGATTTGCCCTTAACATCATTTGCTATTCCCTCTTCATTCTCTGTACCTACCCTTTCCCTCTCCACCATGCAATACTCCAAATCATATAAATTAAAGTTCAAGGTCCTTCTCAACTCTATGTACTTTTCCTTGCCTCAGCTGCCACCACCTCAGTCCCAGTGGTTATCAACCCTGAATGCATCTTATAATCACCTGGAGAGATTTTACAACCTTCCCGTGGTTTCCCTCTGCTCTTAGGTTAGAGATCACATCCTTGCATTGGCACTAAGGCCCTGGTGGTCTGGACCTCCCCAGCCTCTCCAGCCTCATCTGGGGCCCCTCTCCCATGCTCACCACACTATCTTTCTGTTCCTTACAAACAAAGTCAGACAATTCAGTTCNCTTTCTTTCTTTCTTCTTTCTTTCCATTTTTGGTTCCATCTTCAGTTATAAACCAGGCTGGGAGGGGGGAGGGGGAGACTAAAGGAGTCCAGCTGGCCCTCCTAATTATAAACCCTAAAGCCCTCTTGACAGATCTACTTGACAGTGTGGGACTGACTCCTCTTATCCCAGCACAGGCTGCACCTGGAGGTCTATGCTCATGACCTCTAGACGAAGGACAAGGTTGACTGGAAAAGGAAGAGGTGAGAGGAGGGGCCTGGAGCCCCTTCGTCAGGCTGGAAGACAGGCTCCTGGACAGCTGGCTGGAACTGGGGGGTGGGGAGTGGGAGTTGGGGGTTGGGATCAGCACCCTGGGGTGAGGATACAGAAGGCATGGCTTTACCTGGGTGATGGAACCTTCACTTAAGGAAAGGTAACTATAGGTAGATTTCACCTGAACTTTTCCTGGTTTTCCTCCTCTCTTATCGCCCCCTGGTTGTGCTGTTGGCTGTCTGGGAACTCTCTAAAACCTAGTCTATCAGACCTCCAAAATGCTGGTTAGCCTCGCTGGATGCAGCAACCCTAAGTTTCAGAAGGAATTGAGGGCTACCATTCATCCCAAAGATGTTCCCCCATCATAACTGGAGCAGGCCCAAGGCCTCCAGCCAGGAGGGTAAAGGCTGCCCTGCTGGAGCCAGAAGTCAATGTGTGAAGTCCATGGGGAGTGAGGCAGAACAGATTGGGAGACGCTCCCCTGGCAGTGAGCCCAGGAGGCGAGAGCTGAGCCAGGACCTTCCAAGGGATTCTGGCTTAGGATTTACGAGTCTCTTGCTCCTATTTAAAAAGACTCTGGGCCTTAAGTGCTCTGAAGAGGATCGTTACGGGGAGTCAAGACACAGGCAGAGGAAAGCTGGCTTTCTCAAGAGGCACCATTCTGTCCCCTCTGACGCCAGATTCAGGGCTCCCTGACTCCCTTGTCCCAGGCTGGGGATTGGCACTTCTCTATCTATGATTTAGAACAAAGGTCGTGCGGAAGAGCAGGAGGGGGCCATGTTTCCTTGGCCTTGAGCCCAAGAAGGAGTGTCAAGTTCTTGAAAAGTGGCAGTGAAGGTCAGGCTTGGCGAGATTCTCAGGCCATTAGACTTGGGCTTGGAAAAAATTACCATTTGTCACCTGTCTTTCTAGGGTCACTGTTCTAGAAGTATCTCCTCTGTGACCCAAACTCTTCCGGCCATTCCCTTCCCTCTACAACTTCCCACACCAGGATTTGGGTACCACATAAGTCCTCTGGTTTAGATTCAACATAAATACTGATTGGAGCAGCAGCCTGTCAGGCAGAAGACACTGACCTCTCTGGTGTCCAGCACAGGCCATGTGCAGACGGACATGGACTGCAGCTGCTGCTGCTGATGATGATTTATCTTATATTTGTTGAAGTCTTTTGGCTATTGATCCTGCTTAGGGACCAGACTGTCCCATGACAACTGGTACTGTGAGGAAAGAGATGACAGAGACCCTAATAATCAGTTCCATCAGGAAATGAGTGTTAGTGGAGGGAAAAGAGCAATCTGAGGAGGCTCTAGAGTAAAAGTGAGAAGAACACTTCGGGGATCAATCTGTGGAAGGAGGGCGAAGAGCAAAAACAAGGGAAATGGTGACAGTGAGGGTGAGCAGATGAATAGGCTCCCAGCCATGGTCCTATTAGATAAGGTGCAAATCCAGCAGGAGGTTATTTTCAATGGAATAAAAATGCCCTGGAGATGTTTGAAATGCATTTATAATCATCAGGCACTACTGACTATAAGATATTTGCAGGAATCTTTTCCTCTGTGATGGAGAAAAAGAACTGCAGGGAGAGGTGTATAGGTAGGTCCCCAAACTCCACCTGGGGAAATGCCTCAAGATGGAATGCACATACCATTCCATCTTCCTGGAATGGTCTCCCTTCCCTCACGTACCTGTTCTTTCTTCCCACTCCCTACTAAGTTAGGTGGTCCTTCTCGATGCTCACGGGGTGAGAATTAAGTGAGTTAATTCATGTAAAACCCTTAGGCAGAACATGGAACATAACACTCAAAGATTAGTTGTTACTGATACTATTATTCTACCACAGTACCCTTCACATACCTCTACATGAATCATATAGGTTGATACTCATGTGCTTGTCTAGCACACCTACCTGACCGTGAGTTCTTGGCTAGCAGGAGTCATTCATTAAATTCTTTTGTATCCTAAGAACCTGGAATATGGGATAGTTTAGAGCCTGGTATATGCTAAGTGATCATTAAATGTTGAATGAATATATAAATGAAAAAAATGAGTGCCTATGTACTTTTGAGATGTATTTATGAGCAAAACATGTGCCTGCCACCAGTGGTGGTCATAGTCCCTTGGACACGTGTTCCTTCACCCCTCACCCACTGGTTCAGGCACTCGGCCAACAGCCTGTGGTCCACTCTCTTAGGAGAGAGTTCATTTTGCTTTTCTCCAAGGCAGCCAACATCAACAGCAATGTGGAGATGGAAAACAGACCAGGACCAATGAAAGTTGCTCTTTCTCCAGCTGAGGTTCCAACCGTTTTAATTCTGCTAATGAGACCCAGCTAGGAGTAATCAGGAAGCGCCTAAAATTAGCTGTTTTAATTTGAGCAGAAGGAAAAGGGACTGACTGACTCATAAGGGGCACAGTTTCTAGTGGAAAGAGTAGGATCCCAGGAAACTCCATGAAAACCAGAGCGACATCTGGTGCTCTAGCACCCAAGACAATGCCCAGGAGGGGCTCAGGATCCCCATGACTCAACACTTGATCACAGGTTAGAACAATCCACTTGTCCACTGCCTCAGAATCCATTGCGTTTCAAGCTACAGGCCATGGCTACAACCTGGAAAATGTTACTTGGTGTCTGATTACGGGAGACCTTTCTCCTACCAACTTACCACTTTCTAACTTCATTATTTGGGTTCTCATTTCTCACCACCTAGTTAGGCATGTGGTAAAGGCTCCGCTGTCTTTGTCAAATTTTTCCTAACCATTTTGGTCCACAGAGATCCTTCTATCCTCTGCGCTTCTAAGAGAAATATACTGTCTTTACCATTCATTTATTAATCCATCAAACATTTATTTATTGACCCTGTAGTATAAGCTAGATACTGAGGTAAGGACGAGGGATTCACACAAAAAGGAAAGAGACACAGTTCTGCCTTAAGAAGCTCAGTCAGCTGGGGAGACAAAATGGAAATAAACAACTGCAATATCACGAGATAATTGCCATGTGGAAGTGGTTCATGTGCCAGAAACAATGGGAGCACAGGCAGAGAACAACCCGGGTCTGCCTAAGGGAATCAGCGATTTTATTTGGCACACAGCAGATATTGCCTTCTGTTACTAGTTTTCTTTTTTATTTCCTTACTCCCAAAATATGAGCAACTTGCAGCCAAAGAATGTGTCTTCTAATTCTTTATATCCTGATCTGCACAGAACCTTTCACATAGTAGCAGTCCAATCAATGTTTTTCATTGGCGATTGCCTAAGGATGTGGGAATCTTTCATTACAACAGATGGAGACTGTTTTCATTCCTTTTTTTTTTTTAAAGATTTTATTGGGGAATTGGGGAAGGGAACAGTGTTGGGGGAATCGGGGAAGGGGAACATTGTGTTTTTCCAGGACCCATCAGCTCCAAATCAAGTCGTTGTCCTTCA
>NW_017731641.1:1255286-1256876 GCF_001890085.2 Hipposideros armiger | reverse complement strand
AAGCAACGTCCTCCACACTAGACTGAAGAACAAAACAACAGCAACTTGTCTGTTCCCCTTCCCCCAACTCCCCACCGCTGTTCCCATCTCCCCAATTCCCCAATAAAAATCTTTAAAAAAGAAAAAAGGTTAGCAACATCGTTGCAACACATTCGGCAAACATAATTGTCAGACCTCATATGCTGCACCTTTCCCTCCTTGGGGCCTTCTTAAGGATATGTTTCCTTGGCCTGGAGAGTTCTTTCTCCTTCTTCCTGCCTAGGTAACTACTACTCCTTCCTCCTCCTCCTCCTCCTCCTCTTCCTCCTCCTTGAGGCATCAGAGGTTAAGAATATGAGCTCTAGAGATGACAGCCTAGATTCAAATCCCAGATCCAGGACTATATCCACTATATAGGTAACCTAGAGCATGGTGACCTCTCTAAGCCACAGTTTCTTCTCAGAAGGTGACTTTGGGCAGCAGAGCCACCTACAAGAGCACAGTAATTTACTTAGATGTCTGCCTTCCCACTTTCCATTAATACTTACAGAAGAGGATCACGATTTGTTTACCTGGTACCTGTTACTACGCCTGACATTGCTTTGAATGAGACGTCCCTGTCTGGGTTCCTAAGCAGACCCCTGCCTGGAACTCCATTCTTCCGGCATTTGGGGTACTGGATCATCTCCAGCTTTCCCCAAACTGGGAGATTTATAGCTAGAGAATCGTGACTTCCTCTCTGTTTCCCCCATAAAAAAGCAGAAAGCAGTTGGACATCAAAAGCCTCTTTAAAAACCAACATTTTGATGACTTAAGAGTAAATGAATAAGAAACATACGGCTTAAATTTCCTTTATGATACACAAGGTCTACTTCCGGACTCACTTTCCATTGCTGCCAAACTAATGATGAGAGCAGAGGTCGCCCAATCCTCACATCGTCAACAGATGGCTCCCCATATTTGGAAATTTTTCACGTGGCTGAGGAAGGAAACTGCCAGCTCCTCAAATCAGTTACGTGCCTAGCGGTGCTTTGGCCTGATTTAAATCTTATCCCAGTCAGAAAGAAACTCCACACCCAGTGGCCCCAGGCCTGGTGCAGTAGGGAACGCCTTCCTGGAGCCAGCAGCTGGTGAAGCAGGAAAAGCACTGGATCGGGCAAAAATTGGGAGGCCTAGATGCTAGTCCTGATTTGCAACTGGCAAAGCCACGTAGCTTCCCTGAGCTTTAGTTTTCTCATTGTCAAGATGGAGAGAATGATCCTTATTCTATCTATGACAGTTGTAAGGATATGCGAGATGACTTGGAATATAATATCTGCCCCACTGCAAATAGTCAACACTAATTGATTCTGAAAGCAATACAAATAAAAGTAAAGTCACCAGGAACCTTAACATTCTAGGAATGTATAAATGAGGAGCTGTCTTCTTGTGTTTCCTTCTAGCTGGGAGAACTGAGACAGCCTCCATGGGAGGGAAGGAGAACCCAGGAGACTTGGCCCTTATTTCAGTGCTATGATCAGAGAAGAACCACTATGGAGAGGCAGAGTTTGGGCAGTAACTCCCAGAACACCTCTATTCTCAAGGCAATGATACCCCTATTCCCCCAAGGCC
>NW_017731641.1:1246328-1252102 GCF_001890085.2 Hipposideros armiger | reverse complement strand
TCCTCCACAGCTGGACTGAAGAACAAAAGGACAGCAACTTGTCTGTTCCCCTTCCCCCAATTCCCCAGCACTGTTCCCATCCCCCAACTCCCCAATAAAAATCTTTAAAAAAAACACAAAACAAAAACTCATTCCTTCACAGGAAATGAAGCGCTATTGCCAGGACCGCCCAGCCAAGAAAATATGAACAAGATGTTTCATGCTGCTGATGAACTCCCAACTCTTACCGCCTCCAGGGAAGGCAGGGAGATGGGCCACTGTCCCAGGCACTCCCATACTTGTTTCCAACTGGGCTTCACCCGAGAGTGGGAAGTCCCTGGCTGTGGTCTCATCCATAGCCATAAAATGTCCTGGCTCCCATGGCTGTAAATTGCCCCATTTGAAAGAGCAGCAAGGCATGCATATGACATAGAAAGGGCACTGGGTTCCAGACCAGTCTTGCAACCAACTGGCTGTGTGACCTTGGGTGAGTCTGTTGACCTCTCTGGGTCTTGGTTTCTTTATCTATGTAATGATAGATACACAGCTGGGCTTCTGGACTTCTAAGGCTTCTTCCATCTAATTCTGACTTCTGAGGAAGGAATTGAAAAGTTTGCCAATATGGCTGGAATCTCACAGCCCAAAGGCTGAGATCACTAACCCCCCACTGCAATTTCTACTCCTCTTATTCCAAAGAGTGGGGAGGACCCAGAGAAATCAGTGAGATGTCTCTTCAAAATCATTCTGGTGTTTCCCTTAGGCTTCCAGATCAAAGTGAAGACTGAGGAGAAGGGAGATTTTTCTGTGCAAGTTTGGATGCCAGCTTGGATCATCTCCCACCTGGTTTCTCTTGCCCAAACTCCTCCCTCTATGCTCTCAATACCACGAGTCCTCTTCAAATGTCCAACATGGCCCCACCATTTGTGCCAGGTGAACTGTCCTAAAATGTAGGTAATAGATGCCATGGATGGAGTCTGGCACTTCTTCATCAGCCCCATTCTTAACTTCAGGAATGACTGAATCAAATGAATCAGCAAACATTTACTGAGTAACTACTCACCACAAATCTACATGCCAGAGACTGTGGGGCTAGCAAAGAACAGGAAACAGCCCCTACTTGAGTAGGGCCATAGGGAATGATGGGTGTGAGTGTTCTCTTGTCCTTTACTGTAATCTCATTGCCAACTGCCAATTCATAGGTATTACCCCCTATGCTGAGACCGTCCAGGTAGCCACATTTTCCAGAATGACTGGGTAGTTCAGCCAGGACAAGGGTCCCTCAGATGGGTGGTCCCAGGCCAAGGTGTATACTTCTGTAGATGGTAGCTGACAGCCATTATAGCTACCAGCATCTGAGAACATGCTCCACTGTCTAGGAAGAACATTCTTTTTGAAAGAGCAACACAGCATCAGGAAGGACTAACATGAGAGATATATTAGTTATCCATTGCTATGTACTAAGTTACCATAAACTTAGTGGCTTAAAGCAACACACATTTATTATCTCATGGTTCCTGTGGGTCAGGAATTTAGGCACAGCTTAATCAGATCCTCTGGGTCAGGGATTCTCACAAAGCTTCAATCAAATTGTTGGCCAGGGTTGGGGTCTCATCTGAAGCTCAACTGGGGAATGATTCACTTCCAAAATGATTGTTGGCAGGATTCGGTTCCTTCTGTGTAAGCCAAGAAGGGAGTAGAGAGGCTGCTAGCAAGAAAAAAGTTACTATCTTATGTAATATAAGCAAGGAAGTGACATCCGTCACCTTTGCTGAATTCTATTTGTTAGAAGTTAGGTTGCAAGTCCTGCCCGTACTCAAGGGGAGGGGACTACACAAGGATGTGGACACCAGGAGACGGTGATCCGTGGGAATCATCTTCGAGAAGCAGAAAGAAGCCACTGAGCCTTCAGCAGAATCAGCCCTGGCAAGGAATGTGGGCCCAAGTGTCATAGCCAGAACAGTGTACCCCAAAAGCTGTGTGTACTGGAGGTGAGAGCCAGAGTGATGGCATCTCAGGATGCAATGATACCACGCTGCACAAAAGGATGGTGGGAGAGAAATGGTGTCAGCTGAGACATGACCAGAAGCAGGTGTATGGTGGTGACTATACGCTGGGACTGTGGGACAGAATTTAGTCTCCATTCCAAACAAATAGATGAAGCTGTCAACAAAAACTAAGAAAAGAATGATGCCTCTTTTAATGTCTTTTTCAGGCAAGAGCCATTCTCCTATCCTGCAACCAGGAATCAGCCCCACCTATATCTACCAGAGTGTCGAGATAAGAAACTACCCTGTAGAACAGAGGTGGAGTAATTAACCTTTTCATTCTTTGCCTTCTAGTAGTTCCCCTCCTCAAGAAGCTTCAGCAATCATGAAGCTATAAAACACTCTCTTCCCTCTCAGGAGTGGCTCCTACAGCACAACACTGTGATTGAAACTCACAGGATGGGATCTTACAAATAACTTGGGAAATGTTAAGCTGGCTTCCCTCTGTCCTTTGAGTAGGGCAGCTGCTAAAACGCAGGTTGTGCACTGCAAAAAGGCACCAGCTAAGGGGCAAACGTGCCTTACAGCTGCAAAGGATTAAAAGAGGATTACCCTCCTGAAATCCACATGGAAACACCACATGGGCTTGTTGTAGCCCTGCTCCCAAGTCCCATCATGACCTACAGGCCACCATAAAGTCCAAGTTCAGCTAAAACTACAATCAATCAGTAGCCCTTCACATTTAGGAGCATCTTGAAGGGATTCCATCCTTGATTTTGAAGAAGGATGGACTCAAGGATTCCATCCTTGATTGTTAAGAGGCAAAGCAGGCTAGGAAATAAGGCCAGCTCTCTATTTTGAAGGAAGAACCTTTCCACAGGGTGAGTTCTTCCCATCTTTCCCTCCTTCTTCCAAGTTCTTAGTCCAGCTCCCATCCTGTCTTCCTCCATATTCCTAGCCTCAGCGTGGAGCCGCCTACCAGATCATCCAGACCAGTCATATCATTGTATCAGAGACAGATGGATAGTCACAAGAAAGTCTCAGAGTAATCCAGACAGATGAATAGTAGAAAAACAGAAAATACTACTACCCACCATTGATTGGAACACTTTATCCAAGTTATTATCCAAGTGCTTCACAGACACTATTTCATTGATCCTCACAACCACCTCTGAGGACGTTAATCATAGTATCCTTGTTTTACAGATCAGGAAACAGAAGCTCAGAGAGATTAATTGGCTTGGCCAAGGCCCATAGCTAATAAACTGTTGGTAGGACCTGTACTTGACCTAATGCCCATTTTATTTACTTATTTTTTNTAAAGAGATGAGTCACTGGGGGGTAGGGTGGTTTAGGAAAGAGTTGGGAGTGGCCCCCTTCCTTCTGCCTCCACCTACTGTTTTCAAGTCTATTCATTGACTTTCTAAGAAAAGCCTGCTCTGGGCCAGGCTAGGAGCTGGGTCAGCATGGAGACCGTGACACGTAACCTGACAAGGAGATGAGTCCCTACAATGGTGCTCAGCATGTAGGAGATGGACAGGTGCTCCGGGAACACATACCAACTGAGCCGAGTTGGTCTGGGTAATCAGGGACAGCTTTCCGGAAAGAGTGAGATTTAAGCTGAGACTGAAGGATCTATAGGAATTTGTTAGGCAAAGGGCTATGGGGGCAGGGTGGGGGAGGCTGGGAGGAGAGTTCAGAGCTGTTCAGGTAAAGGAAACTGCATGTGCAAAGGTCCTGGTCAATGCATTGCTTTGAGAGATTTCTTTCTCAGTTCCATTTTGCCTCTTTGCATTTATAGATTTACAGATGATATAGATATATATAGAGAGATCTGAGTTCTTTTCCATGGGGTTCCTAGGTCCCTAGCAAATGAACATATGTGGCAAGAAACAGTAGGGATAAACAATGTGACCTCACCTCACGTGCTAGTTAGTAGACTAGAGTTTTCACTCTGAAACAGGGATATCCCTACTCACATAAGCTTTTTCATGTTTATCTCCTTGACGTTCTGTCCTTCCCATCATTTTAATGAATAACTTGAATGAAAACATAGGGATTATGTTACTGTAGTCATTAAGAGCATGTGTTGAAACCAGAGAGATGGGTTCACATCCCTACTCCACAATTTTTTAACTCTCGTAACCTTGGGAAGATTAATTAATCTCTCTAACCCTCAGTTTCTTTATCTGTAAAATGGGGATGATAACAGTGTCTACCTCATAGGTTGTTGTGAAGATTATGGGAAGAAAAAAGTCCATGTAAAGTGAATAATTTAGTACTTGCACATGCTAAGTACACAGTGCATATTTGGAGAAAGAGTCAGAGACAGGCATGAGGCTGAGAGCAGCTGAGCACACCCTGGTCAGCAAAATCCAGGTCTCAGTGGGTTAGATCTACAGGGCAAGTCAGCCAAGATAAAATTTAATAAAAACAAATGCAAGGTCCTGCCCAGAGAGAGAGAGAGAAAGAGAGAGAGAGAGCGCTTTACAAGGGTGAGACTGAGACAGGGAAGCCAACAGAACATATCTGGGAAGAAAATCTTCTGGATTTTAGTAAGTTGTGGGCACAATAAGAGGCTGCTGCTAAAAATCTCAGGTTGTATCATGGGACAGCAGCATCTTGGCTCAGGGATGTAATAACGCAGCTCTGCTCTGCAGGTCAAACCGCCGTGGAGTATTATTGCTATAAGTTCCAAGGGTCACATTTTAAGCTGCGTATACTCAAAGCAGACACAAGTCAGGGTTATCCAGCACAGAAAAGTCATGTTACCTGAGGCCTCTTTGAAGGATCTGGCATTTTTAGCCCAGGGAAGAGAAAGCTCCCAAAGTGCTATCTTTCATTTACACGTTCATGTTATTTAGGGGGTGTGTCCTAAGTGTCAGGTAATGTGCTGTGTGTTACCATGGCTACCAGAAAGTCTCCATCTTCGAGGTGATACTGTGGTGCCAACCCAGATCCCATCTTCAAGGCTTACAGATCCATCCCCCAGGTACTGGGGATGCCGGGGGCTCACACGCTTTCCCTCACTCGCACTGCCTCACCCAAGGCCACGCTTCTTTCCAGGGGTGGCTTGATGAGGGACAAGAAAAGCCTGGCCCCCTTGCTGCATCTGAGATGGCTCTGAAGAACCATCCCAGCTCCGGAGAGCCTCGCGGGACCGGACGAGACCTCAGCTGCAATCACAATGGGACGGCTTCTCTTGGCCAGAGCCCACCATTCTCATTTTCTTACCGGAATGGCTCCCCATCAGGGTCTGGCCCGTGGGTGGTGGCAGACAAGCACGCAGGCACTGCAATGGTTGACAGGGCTAGGGACGGGGGCAGCACCGGGAGCTGTGGGGTGTACCTAGGATGGGCACCTAATCCAGATGTGGGGAGGGAGGGAGGCTTTCCAGAAGAGGATGCCTGAAATGACATCCAACGTGGGGCATGGCCGGGGCCAGGAAAATGATTAACCTCCAGCTAGTCCCAAATAGGAGAGGAAAGACCCCGGATCTCTATCATGAGCCCAAGGCTGGGCAGATGGCCACAGAAGAGAGGCCCTGCTCCACCTCTGTCCTCCAGGCCTCTCTCTTGTATCTTTGCCCAGAGCCCACATGGACAGGGCCCCTGGTTTTCAACTGCCGGACACCACCCCCCCATCAGAGTGCCCCAGGGAGGGAGAAGGGCTCTACTCTTGGGGATTCAGTTTTCCTGCCCCCAACCGCCACACTCTTTTAACTGAGGTTGAATTTAGAGATTAAAAACTCATTCCTGGGCCGGCCGAGTGGTGCGGTGGTTAAGAGCTGGCTTGGGACGCCAGAGGGCC
>NW_017731641.1:1241182-1242453 GCF_001890085.2 Hipposideros armiger | reverse complement strand
AGAGAGAGAGAGAGAGAGAGAGAGAGAGAGAGAGAGAGAGAAAGAGAGAGATAAGGTGGGTAAAGGGATCCTAGCCTGAGGAATCTCCAAGATTACATAAAGCAGGTGCCTCTACCTGCACTGTTTACCACTCCTTGTCTCTCTGAATAAAGTGTAACCCTCTCACTCATAGATAAGATGTTCAGGCCCACCAAAAGTTCCCTGAGCCTAGAACAGTTCCAACACCCTGGAGATGCTTTAAAAAAAGGAGCAAAAGTCTGCTTGCCCTCACGCCTGACTGACTCAAGACAAAGTACAAAATGAAGTTGTACTGCTGAGGAAGGGTACAAAAGAGTAATTGTGGGAGGGGCCAAATTGCTAAAGATGTGCACATCAAACCCTGAGGAGCAGAAGTGACAGAGAAAACACAAACTCTGCCATTTCATAAAACACAGGGTGCTGCACCTATTAAGTGCTCACAAAATTTTGTCTACCGCTTCCTCTATCACATGGTTTACTCCTCACAACATCCTTCAAGACAGGAATTTCAGAGGTGCTCATTTTATGAATTTTTAGAGATGGAAAGACTAGGACTGCGAGACATGGCTGACTTGGCCAAGGTCATATGGCTAATCAGTGACCCCACATTCCTTGCTCTTGGGTGGGGGAAAGGCAGGAGGAGAGGAAAAGAAGGTATAAAGAGAAAAGAAGCTTTTCAACAAATGGTGCTCAAACAACTGGGTATCCACATGCAAAAGAATTAACTTGGACCTCTATCTCACACCATATACAAAAATTAACTCAAAATAAATCAAAGACCTAAATGGAAAAGCTAAAACTAGAAAAACTCTTAGCAAAAAATACAACCATAAATGTTTGTAATCTTGGGTTAGACAGTGGTTTCTTAGATATGACACCAAAGTACAAACAACAAAAGGAAAAAGAGATAAATTGGGCATTATCAAAATTAAAAGCTTTTGTACTTCAAAGGACACCATCAAGAAAGTGAAAAGATGGAGAAATCCAAGATGGCAGAGTATATAAACACTGTGCCGGTGTTCTTCCATGAACACATTAAAATTACAACTAAATTATAGAACAATCAACCTGGAGAACTCTCTGAAGTCTAGCCGAACAGAAGTCCTATAACTAAAAATATAAAGAAAAAGCAGGGCCGGCCGAGTGGCGCGATCGTTAAGAACTCGCTTGGGATGCCAGAGGGCCCCGGTTCGGATCCCACATATGAGGGCCAGTGACACTGCCCTCCACAGCTAAGATGCTGAACAACAGCT
>NW_017731641.1:1225197-1240811 GCF_001890085.2 Hipposideros armiger | reverse complement strand
ATGGAACGATACCCATACCTGTGTGTGGTGGTTGAAAATCAAGAGGGATAGCTCGGCTGCATTTGTTCCCTCTGGAAGAGCGAGGGACACCAGCCCCCCCACCCCCACACACACACACTAGGCTTCCCAGCCCAGAGTACTGGTGCTGAGAAGAAGAGGCCCCACATCATCTAGCTGTGAAAAACAGTGGGGATTCCGACCATTCAGGAGGGCCAGAAAGGTGTGAGAAACCCTCTTAAATGACCCACGAACAGAGTCATTCGCTCACAATCACTCACCTTGGGCTCCAGCGGAGGGATGGTGACTTTGGGGGCCTCGGAAACATATGGGGGCAGCAGACTGAGGTGTGTGGCTTTGAGGGAAGAACTGGAGGACAGTTGGCATTTTTCCAGTGAGGGGACCAACTTTTGCTCAGCCAGCAGGTGGACACCATCTTTCCTGTGTTGAGCCCACCCCCTCTGGCCAAATCTGAATCTGACTGGCTGCTCCACCCTGCTCTGGGACCCTGCCCCATCCAACTCACTCACTGCCAGAGGTGCTTTCTCTGCAAGCAGCCATCCCCATTCGAATTGCACTCTTTCTGGAAAACTACTGGAGCCCGGCAGGCCCCAGGCAGGTGGCAACTGTTCTGACACTTTTGCTGAATCACTCCAGGCTCAGCACTGGCACCAAACCAGAATTTACATTAACCTGGTGACCACAATTCTGTCCACTCTAGTGACTCCCTGAGACCCTGCCTTACCCAACTCTTGTACCACACGAGCCATTATCAGTGACTTAACTGTAGGGGAGCCAGCAGGTGTCAGCAGGCATTGGGTGTCCTGGCTTTTTGTGGAGCTAACCCAGACCCTGGTACTGGTGGCAGCCATTCTCAGTTCATAGTGTCACCTCTCCCATGCACCTCCAGGTCCAGTACAGGCAGAGAACAACTGCAGATCGCTTCGTAGCTCCTACCAAGTAGCCCCTGGCCAATCACAGGCAGTGGCTGACCTGGGCCTGCACCAGAGCCACTCCCAAGAGGCCCCCAAACCAATGTGTTTAGAGGTTGGCTTCAGACCACAGCAGAACACCGCCCAATTAGCCCCACAAGTGGCACACACAAAGGGATGTCTCAACAGGCAACAGAACCTGCTGGGACAAATCCCACTCAGTGAGGTAAGCCTCTTACACAGCAGCCCATAAGCTGTGGACATGGCCAAATCCTACAGCCAGTTATCTAAGGTCAATTTCATCCACTGACATGCAAAGCTCAACTATAACAGGAGGGCACACACAACCCATACAAGGGACACTCCTGGAACACCCAGTTCAGGAGACCAGGGAGACTGTCCCACTGGGACCTACAGGACACCTACTACATAAGGCCATCCGATCAAGACTGGGAGACATAGCAGATCTACCTCATACATAGAAACAAACACAGGGAGGTAGAAAAAATGAGGAAACAAATAAAAGCATCCCAAATGAAAGAACAGGAGAAAACTCCAGAAAAAGAACTAAACAAATTGGAGGCAAGCAACCTGCCAGAGACAGAGTTCAAAATAATCGTTATAAGAATGCTCAAGGAGGGCTGGTCAAGTAGCGCGTTGGTTAAGAGCTGGCTTGGGACACCAGCTCTGAGCAGCAGGGCCCCGGTTTGGGTCCCACATGAGGGCCAGTGACACTGCCCTCTACAGCTAAGATGGTGAACAACAGCTCAACCTGGAGCTGGGCTGCTGTGAGTCACCGGAGATGGCGTAGGCTGCAGCCCCTGCTGCAGTGGGCTGCCATACGCTACTGTGTGTGGCTGGCAGCCAGCGTAAGCAGCTGGCAGCCGGTGTGAGCTGCCAAGAGCCGCCATGAGCGGCCGTCCAGAGGCCAGTGACTGATCTGCCTCACCCGGGAAGAGTGCAATGATAATACCAACATGGGCCAGTGAAGCAATGTCCTCCACAACTAGACTGAAGAACAAAAAGGACAGCAACTTGTCTGTTTTCCCCTCCCCACAATTCCCCAATAAAATCTTAACAAAAGAAAAGAATGTTAAAGGAACTTAGTGAGAACTTCAACGAAGAGATGGCAAGCATAAAAAAGAACATGAAAACTATATAAAAGAACCAGTCAGAAGCGAAGAATACAATAACTGAAATGAAGAATGCACTAGAAGGAATCGCCAGCAAACTAGATGGAGCAGAGGATCAAATCAGCAATTTGGAAGACAAAGTAGCAGAAAATACCCAATTGGAACAACAAAATGAAAAAGGAATTTTAAAAATGAGGCTAGTTTAAGAGACCTCTGGGACAACATCAAGCATAACAACATTTGCATCATGAACATATTTGAAGAAATAAAGATAGAAAACTTTCCTAATCTGGTGAAGGAAATAGACCTACAAGTCCAGGAAGCACAGAGAGTCCCAAACAGGATGAACCAAAACAGGCTAACACCTAGACACATTATAATTAAAATGGCAAAGATTAAAGACAAAGAGAGAATCCTAAAAGAAGCAAGAGAAAGCAACTAGTAACTTATAAGGAAGCTTCTATAAGACTGTCAGCTGATTTATCAATGGAAACTTTGCAGGCCAGAAGGGATTGGCATGAAATATTCAATGTGACAAAAAGCAAGGACGTACAACCATGACTACTCTATCCAGCAAGGCTATCATTTAAAATCAGAGGACAGATAAAGAGCTTCCCAGACAAGAAAAAGCTAAAGGAGTTCATCACCACCAAGCCAGTATTACAAGGAATGTTAGAGGGACTTCTTTAAGATGGGAGAAAAAGAACAAAATTATGAATAATAAAACGTCAATAGCTACATATCTATCTACAATTACTGTCAATTTAAATGGATTAAATAATGCTTCAATCAAAAGACATAGGAGGGCTGAATGGATAAGAAAACAAACCCTTACATCTGCTACCTACAAGAGACTCACTTCAGATTGAAAGTCACACACAGGCAGAAAGTAAAGGGATGGAAAAAGATATTTCATGAAAATGGAAATGAAAAAACAAAAAAAGCTGGGATAGCAATACTTATACCAGACAAAATAGACTTTAAAACAAAGGCTATAAGGAGGGACAATGAAGGACCCAGTAACCCCATTTCAGGGTGTTTATCCCAAAATGCTACTTTGAGGGGATGTGTCCATCCATATGTTCATTGCAGTATTGTTTACAGTGGCCAAGATGTGAAGGCGCCTGGGTGTCTGTCAATGGATTAATGGATAAAGAGGAGGTGGTACATATATACAATGAAATATTGCTTGGGCATGGAAGGCAATGGGTTCTTGCTATCTGTGGTGGCATGATGGACCTGGAGGGTTTTGTGCTGAGTGGAGTATGTCAGACAGCAAAAGTCAGATGCAATGTGATTTTGCTTACATGTGGAATCTAAGAACAAAATTAACAAATAAAACAGAAACAAACTTATAGATACAGAAAACATTTTGATGGTTGCCAGATGGGAGGGGGGCTGGGGGTGTGGGTGAAAGAAGGGGAAGGGATTAAGAAGTACAAATTGGTTGTTACACAGTCGTCATGGGGATGTAGGGTATAGCATAAGGAATATAGTCAATAATGTTGTAACAACTATGTATGGTGTCAGATGGGTACTAGATTTGTTGGGGTGCTAGATGGGATGGGGTTGGGGACAGGGTAAAAAAGATGAAGGGATTAAAAGTACAAATTGGTAGTTACAAAACAGTCATAAGGATGTAAAGTAAAGCATAGGGAATATAGTCAATGATATGGTAATAACTATGCATAGTGCCAGGTGGGTACTAGACTAGTCAGGGGGATCATTTTTTAGATTATATAAATGTCTAACCACTGTGCTGAAATTAATATAAAATAATATTGAATGTCAACTGTAATTGATAAATTTTGAAAGGGATGAAAGGGAAAGGGGAAGAAGAGGTCCAAATTTCCAGGTATAAAACAAATAAGTCATGGGGATATAATGTACAGCATAGGGAATATAGTCAATAATATTATGATAGTACTATCAGTACAGTGTCAGATGGTTGCTGGATTTATCATGGTCTACAAATGTTGAATAACTATGGTGCACACCTGAAACTAATATAATATTGTATATTAGCTACATTTTTAATAAAAATCTTTTTAAAAGACTTATAAAACTGTACACTTTAAATATGTGCAGTTTATTTTATATCAATTTACCTTAATATAGGTGTCTTTAAAAAGAAAAAAAAAAGACAACCCACAGAATGGGAGAAAATTTCTACAAATCATATATCTGCTAGGGGACTTGTATATAAAGAATTTTTATAACTGAATAATAAAAAGACAGTCCAATTTTAAAATGAGCAAATGATCTGAATAGACATTTCTCCAAAGAGGCTATGCCAATGGCCAATGAGCACATGAAAAGATGCTCAATGTCATTAGCAGTAGAAACGTTCAAATCAAAACCACAATGAGAGACCATTTCACATCCACTAGGATGTCTAGGACCCAAAAGGGAAATAATAACAAGTGTTGGCAAGGATATGGAGAAACTAGAACATTCATAACTTCTGGCAGGAATATATACCCATGAGAAATAAAAACATACAGAAAAACTTATACACACATGTTCAAAGAAATATTATTCATAAAAGCCAAAAAGTGGAAACAACCCAAGTGTCCATCAACTGATGAACAAATAAGCAAAACTTGGCATATCCATACAACGGAATATTATTCAGCAATAAAAGGAAATACTGTCACATGCTACAACAGGATGAACCTGGAAGACATTACGCTAAGAAGCCAGTCAGAAAGGATCACACATTGTATGATTCCACTGATATGAGATGTCCAGAATAGGCCAATCTTTACAGATAGATCGTAGATTAGTGGTTGCCTAGGACTGGGGACAAAGGAGGGTTTGGGGGTGATAACTAAGGGGTGTCTGAGGGTTCTTTTTGGGGTGTTGAAAAATGTTCTAAAATTATGTTTGATGATGGCACAATTCTGTGAATATACTAAAAACCATTGGATTAAACACTTTAATTGAGTGAATTTTATGGTAGTGTGAATTCTCGCTAAAGCTGTTAGAAAGCAAGAAAGAGAGAGAGAGAGAAAGGGAGCACCTCATTTCCTAGGCTAGAGAGTCTTAAATTGGGGTCCATGAATCCCCTGGACCTGCAAAATCACCTGTGGGAGAGCATGTGTGTGTTTTCTAAGAACACCTGCAGCTTTCATCAGATTATCCAAAGGTCCAAGCAGAAAAGACGGAATTCCTTCCCTCAGGCTGACACCTGGCACCTGTATACAGGAGGGTGTAAAAGTGTCTCCTGCAAAGCCCACAGGGGCACAGGAGGCAGCGGCTCCGCCCACCCCCTTCAGGGCCCATTCCTGTCCCATTCTGGTTATTTAATATTCGCTCTGTGGTGTGTGGAGTTGGGTTAGCTGCAGGTCCCCCAGCAACTGCTCTGACCACAGCCTGGAGCCCAGGCCTGGAGCTCTTCCCAGCATCTTCCTCTCTGGGCTATCTTTCTTCCCCCAGGCATCCGTCCACCTGTCCCTATTCAGAGTCCCCAGCCAAGGACTGCTGCTCCAGGTCCTGCAGATGCCACTTGCTCTAGCCATGAACTGGGAGACAGGACTCCTAACTTCTAGTGCCCTAAACTCCAAAGCTGGAGTGACCCAAAAGTAGGGTGACCATAGCCCTGATGAACTGAGGGCAAATTTTGTTTAAGCCTGTTGTCCGGGGTGATTATTGAGTGTGACCTTTCATCCTCAATATCCTGGTTTGTAAGATATATTTATTTCATCATCCCTTCCCTAAAGGGGGAATGGCCATGGCTTCCTGGGGATGAGGAGCACTTCAGTGGTCCCGAAACCATGCCCTACCTGCAAGAAGGGTCCACAGCAACCCCCCTCAGCAGTTATCCATGGATATTCAACTGTATAGGGGTTGGCACCCCTAACCCCGCCGTTGTTGAAAGGTCGACTGTATTTACTACCCATTTGAAAAGAGTTTATTAAGCACTTCCTACGAACCAGGCCTGTGTGAGATGCTAGGGATACAGTCATGAACAGGACAGTATGGAGTTCTGCCCTGTGGGGTTCTTCACCTTTAAGGCAAAAACCGGACCCAGGACTACAGAGTGCAATGAGACGATAATTTCTGGGTTTCTATGTCCTAGATACCTCGATGCTAATGGCGACCATTACACAGGTCCATAAGGCGATGGGACAGCATCTGCTTAACGACAAAACCTTTTCCCATCTCCATTCTGTGTCCCCTTGAGCAAGTTATTTCATTTCTACTCCATTTGTGGAATATAGGTAATGCCATCTAGCTGGCAGGACTGTGTGGAGGTCCCAATGGGACAATGGCTATAAACACTTAGCACGGTGCCTGGCACGTGGGACGCTTGGTCAGTGGGGCCAGTGATCATCCCTGAGAAACAGTTATCTGTCTCCCGTGAGCTGATGCTGTTGTCAGTTGACATTGCCATGTGTTCTAAGACAGCAGTAGTTAAACATGGCTGAGTTTAAGAATCACCATGGGGGGCCGGCCAAGTGGCTCAGTTGGTTAAGAGTTCACGCAAGAGTGTGAGCTCTGAGCAACAGTGGTTTGATGCCCAGCCCGAGCTGAGTTGCCGCTGAGCTGCCAACAGGTGGCAGGATGTCTCAGCTAAAAAAAAAAGAAAATCACCATGGGAACTTTTTTTTTATTTTGGGTTTTTTTTTTATTATTAGTTTCAGGTGTACAGAACAATGCAATAGTTATCCTTTTCACCCCTCAAAAGAAACAACCCCCTCTTCCCATCCACTGCCCTCCCACCCCCGATATCATACATATCTATTATAATTCCATTGACTCCATTCCCACACTCTACTTCACATCCCGTGGCTATGTGTATATATAATTGTAGTTGACATACAACATTATTCAACATCAGCTTCAGAAATACAGTGCGGTGGTCAGGCCTCTACACCGTCTATGAAGTGGTCTCCCTAACAAGACATGAGTCCATCTGGCTATGGGAACTTTTTAAAAACAGATTTCCAAGCCCTCCAAACCTATGGAACCAGGAACTCAGGGGACAGGGCCCAGACATTTGCATTTTTAGAAGTCTCCAGGCTCGAAATCAACGCCTCTCAAATCCAGCCTCCGGCTTCTATTTTCCAAAGCTCCTGTGAGGGAGAGGGGAGGTGCAGGGCTCCGAGGAACCCTGGGCCCAGCCCTCCCTCCTTCTCTCCGCTCTGGGGCTGAGCACCGGGGCCAACTCTGCCTTGTCCCGGGCTGCGGTGGGTCCCTTCTGAGTGAGATGGCTGCTGGAAAGCTCCTGATGAAAAGCCAGACAGACAGGGGAGGTCAAAGTTCACACAAGCTGCTCCGCCCTCTGTTTCATTTACAAGTGGCAGTCACCTCATTAAACCCAGTCCCCCCACCCCCACCCCTCACCCACAGCCCACCCCACACAAGCTCACGCTGGCCCCTCCTCCCTTCAGCCCTGGCCTGGCATCAATACAGACACTTGGTTGAAGGACAAGGTCCAGAGGCAGACAGGTGACCTCCTGGAGATGCCCACCCACACTCCCTTTGGTGAGTCCAGCCCCCCAATGCATGGTGTGGAGAAGATGCTCAACCAGTGTTTGTTAAACTCAGGCATTTGTAAATGCATAAAATTGGCATTTCTGCAGCCATAGCACAACTTGTACTTGGAAATCAGTGCTGATGCCTCCAGGCCAAGTTCTGACAAGGAGGTCGGTGTGGAGAGGGCCTGGCAATGCCAGTGATCTGCTGTGTGCCCCGGGCCAACCTTTTGCCTTTCTGATCCTCATTTTTCTACTCGATAAAAGGAAGGCTACCGAGATAATCAAATGAGGTTGACCGTAGGAAAGATCCTAGTTTCCCAACTGGCTCATTGTAGATTTTTCAGTAAACATTCAGCAAAGTCTAGCAGTGCACCGAGTTAACTTCAGTCTTGACGATTGCATGACGAAGCCCAGGTTGTCAGACAACGTAGAAGGACCTATACAGTCAGTCATGCGAGGTGGTGGTACTCCGAGATAGGACATTTAAACCAAGACCCAAAGGAGAGGCTTTCGCCAGGCCAAGGGGTGATGGCGGTGCAGAGAGAAGCCAAACAGAGGGAAGGTGTGTGTGAGGCCGTGAGGAGGGACGGGACCTGGCCCCGTTTCAGGTCTTGGGAGAAAGAGTGCAGGGTGACAAGTGAGTGAAGGGAGCAAAGTGAGGTCCCAAGAGGTGAGCTGGATGCACACAGGTCTTCTGGGACATGGGAAGTATGTTCCAGAGTCTGAGGAAGAGTGGGAGCCACCGAGGTGCTTTGAGCCAGGCTATGACATAGCCAGATCTGCCCCCTCCTTCTTTTTAGTCTCCCATCCAGTTTGTGAATCATCAAAGGAACCCAACCTTAAAGTCAGACCTCAGGATGGTCCCCAGGACCCCGGCTTACAGGAACTCCCTTCTCCTCCCCATTCCTCCCTTACTGCCCCACAACCAGGAGGGCTGACTGGCCACTGCCAGCAGGACACTCTGGGTGTGGGACCTCGGGACTCAGTGTAGCGTTGGGGACAGCCTTCGGGTGGTGGAGGCATCAGCATTTCCATGCAGGAGGCGCTTAGGGGAGGGAGCCCATCTGGAGGATGAGAGAGGACCTGTCTAGAGACATTTGCAGAGCAGCACGTTTGTACTTAGGTTGTTTGTTTGTGGGGGGAGTGGGTAGAGATGATCAGGGGCTAAAGCCCACCCCACCCCCACCACAGAGCCCCAGGTTTGGGAGCCAAAAAGAGAGCACCATTCATGCTGCCGTCTCTGAGAAAGTGTCCCTGGGCTGGGATAAGTGAGCCTGCCGCTGGGCATCTCTCTGTGAAAGGGATGGAAGAGAGGACTGGGAGGAAGCTGCCACCCAGAGGAGAGAAGGGGCATGAACACAAAGGAAAGAGACCTGAGAGAGAGAAGCAATGAGGAGGGGAAAGAGGCAGAGAGAGAGCAACCGAGGGAGAAAGGTTACAGTCGAAACAGAGAGGAAAAGGCACAAAACAGGGAAAACAGCTGAGGGCTGAACACATGTGAAGGCTACGAGAGAGACAGAGACAGAGATTGACGGAGAGACCGCAGCAGACACGAGCGAGGCAGAACAGATGATAGGCAGCCAGTCACATCTCTGTTAATGAGACTTCTTGACCTGGATCTTGAGGGTCAGGGCTGAGAAGCGTGCTGTCAGCAAACACCTCCCTCTCCCATCTTCCCCCACTGGAACCCTAGAGGCAGCTTCAAGCCTCCCCATCCTCTGAGGTTCCGGCTGCAGGCAGACTCCCTGCGACAGGCTGGCTGAGTTGCTGGGTTTGCGTCCTCCCAGAGCCACCTTGGGCAGGTAGGGGAGGCTGACTGTGGGTGTCAGGAGCAAGAGCCCTGGGATGTATAAGAAAGACCCTAAGCATCGCCAGCCAAACCCATCCTTGCCAGGATCCTTCCTGGCCTGCCTGGGACACCGTAAAGCTGAGCGGGGACCTTGGGCCCAAGAGGAGTCAAAGATCGGGAATTTCTGGGTGTTTGGATATTGAGAGGTGGCTTGCCTGCTGCTGTGACTACGGCTATATGCGTAAAACTACCAGCTCAGGAAACAAGTCCTTTAGTCACCAGCTAAGAAGCTGCTCAAGGGGCCACAGGTTCCTGGTCTCCCACAGCTCTGATCACAACAGCCGCTGCTCCACCCACAGCACGGGGCTTCCCAGCTTTCCGCTCCTGCCCTCGCCTGCAGGTTGGACTCCAAGCTCCTTTGTCTCTCTTCAGCTCTGCTCCTTCCTGCCTCAAGCTCTGTGCTCCAGTTACAACCAACTACTTGGAGACCCACCTGTAAAGCTGCCGCTCTTCCCTTGAGGGCGCCCTTTCCTGCCCTCCACCTGGCAGCCCCCAACCCAGACGCACCTGCAGTTCCCCATGTCTCGTAACACCCTGTATGTGTCACTGACAATATACCTGAAACATGGGCTCAAGGACGGGGCTGTGTCTTCATCTGTGCAGCCACCGCTGCCAGGCCCAGACTCTGGGCCTGGCAGGTGTCAGTGAATGGATGGTGGGCGGGTGGGTAAGACAGTCGTGATTAGAAGCCACGGCTCACCAGTTACTCTGGATTGGCTCCACTTCCTTGTTGTCTTTCTAACTGGATTGCACACCCCTTGGGTACAGGCACTGTATCTCGAGCTCCTTGTGCCTCTGTTCTGTCTCAGACTTGGTCGTGTGTCAACAGGGAGAGGAGTCAGAATCCCGCTGGGTCCCAGCTGACCCACCTGAATTCTCCAGTGTTCCCAGGACCCTGAGCTCCTGGGAGCCAGAAAGACGCCAGGTTCACCTCCGGCTTTACCCCTTTGCAGGGACTGCAAGCTTGGAGATGCCCCCCTCCTGGATCCCAAACCCTGGCCTGGAGTCCCTCTTTGTTGATTTCAGAAGGAGGGGCAACATCAGAGAACTGGGAGCGTGGGCACTTTTCTTTGGAAAATGCTGAGGCAGTTAGAGGAGGCAGAGAACATTTCAGAGGCATGTTTCCCACTGAGAGAGTGCCCGCATACTGTCCAGCAAGAGGCTGCCCACAGCGGTGGCCCTGACACCCGCCCTGTGACCTGCCCGTCAGAGCCTCCAGTTACCTGGTCTTACGGCTTTGGAATGAACTGGGCCGGGCCCGGGGCCAGAGCCTTGGTCCCCAGAACTTCCTCACCAGACAGAAACTCAAGCCCAGTCAGGCTGCTGTTTGATTAGGGCTGTCAGGCCAGGGGTGCAGGAGGACTTGCGCAGGGGTGTGTGTGTGTGTGTCGCGGGGGACAGCCTGAGGTGTTTTCTCTCCTTTCCGGCTGGGTCAGCTCCCACTTCAGCAAGGATTCTTCCCAGGACAGGCCCGTGAGGGGCTCTGGTAGTCCCCTGGGTATCCTACCCCTTCACACCTTCCCAACTTCAACCTCCAGCACCTGGCAGGATGGTTGGCATCTGCTCCGCAGAGGCAAGGAGGAGGGCAGGACCAGACCAATGCCAAGACAGTCAGTGTCATCTGCGTCACATTGAAGTTCATCCCTGTCCTCATTCTCCCAGGACAAGCTCTTCGGAGAAGCTCAGTGCCTGGCGCCGAGTGGGGTCGGGGGTGAAGGACAGCCCGGGTGGGGTGGGGAGGAGGTGAGGGGGGACACAGTGTGCAAAGTCCAGGTGTGGGAGAGGCAGGACAGGGACAAAGGTCCCTTGTTCACATCGGCCCCCTCCCCAGGCAGGCCCTGCACCCTGCTCTTCCAGTGCTCTCTTTCCCAGGTGTCCTGAGCTGCCTGGCCTTGTCAGTGATGGCTGGGACAGGATACCAGCACTGACAGCTCTTGTCACAGCTCCTCAGGCCTTATTCATGCTGGGAAGGCGAGGACAGGTTAATTCCCTGACCCAGACACAGGGCTGCTTGCCAGATAGGCTGTGGGGCCACCACCAACCCCTCTGCCTCTCTAAAAAGTGGGCACAGGGAACAAAGCCACCAGGCTCTCCCCTCTGCTCTCCTTCTGCTCTGCCTTCCCCGCCCCTCCCCCTGTACCAAATAGCAGCACTGGTGGCAGCTAAATTGCCCAGGATGAGTGATGCTGGGTGCTGAGTGAACCTGCTTGGGAGGACAGAAAGGAAAGAAAGCTTTTGATAGAGCAACCTCAACCCTCCCTCCTCTGATTTTGGGATTTGGAAAATAATTGATGCTAGATCTTGGGGTTCCCTTAGCCTTGGTATCCTGGGCTTCTGGGCCTCAAACCAGGAACCAAAGAGCCCTGGCTTCATGCCAGCCCCTTCAAACCACCCGCACTCCTCAAGGAACCCGGGCCCCTCAGAGCTGTTGGTGATGCTGTCATATCTGCTCACTTCCAGGCCGAGGCCTCAGCTGGGGCTTCTGCTGCATCTGTTGCTCCCAAACCCTCATTCCAGCTCCATCTCTGGTGACAGTCCAGTCTGGGGAACACCTGCGTTCCCACCATGTTCTCCAGGCAATCTCCTGAGTGACGTTGGTGGCTCCTTTCACTCCTGTAGCTCTAGCCACTCGGGCATTGCCTGGTGACTCCTGGTCAAGGGCATCACATGTCCAGCTCAGAACCGCAGGCTGACACACAGCGGGGAGGGCCTGGCTTCCTTTCCCTTTCCTGCGTCTCCCTATTGCAGTCTTCATTGCCTGGGGACTCTGGGAAAACACACGCATGGCCCAAAGAACCTAACCTGAGACCTGCCTTCTCTCTGGAAGAGTTGGTAGGATCTAAGACTACATCTGAAATTGGGCATTGCCGCGGCACTGCGGATAGGATGTGTTCTCACATCTCAGCCCCTCACTTCTGAGCTGTGTGGGCCATTGGGCAATTTACTGAACTCTGTTTGCCTGGTCTCTGAAATACCTACTTTGTGGAACTGCTGTGAGTGTAATAGAATCATACAGACAAAACACAGCACGGTGCCCAGGGAGTCACTGGGCCCAGTGGTCCTCCTCAGTAATGGACACGAGGGAGTCACTGGGCCCAGTGGTCCTCCTCAGTAATGGCTGCTGTGACCACTCACTGCCTGCATGATGGGACCCTGCCCTTTCATCCCCCATGCTGGGCAAAACGGTAAGGACCTTGTGCCCAGGACTATTCGGGGAGGTTCTACCTCCAATGACAGGCAAGAGTCCTGAATTGGATCCAAATATTGAGTTACTGTACTGCCCTTCTCTGAGATGCCAAATTTGTGGGCTCCAGGCAAGGGGCCAAGGGTTTTATTTCTTTTCCCAAAGCAGTCTGCTCAGTATAATCAGACTCAGGGGCCTGCAATGAGAAGGGATCTCAAAGATTGTCTTTGCTAGAGCCTGAGACTATAGACATTGTCTCATTCCACCCACTTTACAGATGAGAACACGGAGGCCCAGAGAGATGGTGACGCAGCCAGCTAGTAGCAGAATAAAACCGGGACCTTCCTGTTGTGAAGTGCTCCCCCCTGTTCCAGGTGCATGCCTTGCTCTCCTCTCAGGGCCTCTGTGTGATCTGGGAAGGCTGGAAGTGGCTACCTGGGACTTTTTTGTTAACCTCTAGGACACCTGGGTCACTGGGAAAATGCAAGTTAACAGACTTGGGTCAAAACCTAGTTCTGCGGTGTAAGCAGGAGACCTCAGGGATCTTCATGGCTTATACTCTGGGCTTCATGGCTCTCATCTGCAAAACAGAAATGAGAATTAGGAAGAATAGCCTAGTCCACACAAAGCTACGATTAGGGGTTTTAACTTAGCTAATACCTGTAAGAGACTTGGCATGGGCGACAAGTGTTGGATTTTGAAGTTACTGTTACTGTTAGATTCCCTGAACCACATAAAAGGGAGGCAGGGCAGGGTCGGCCTCGGGTATGTTCAGAGGCTCTCTGTCCAGCTTTTTTCCCTCCTTGGCTTTTCCCCCCTAGGCCAGCAAATTAGGGGGATGGGGGAAATCTGGTTTATAACTCCAGAAAATAAAAGCCAGGGAAACTTCTGGAAAATTCTGTAACTTTAGACAGGAAAAAGGCCAGACTCCCCGGCTAGACCAGGATGAGCTGGCAGCCTTTCAGGCCTGGCTCAAGGAGGCCCTGGTGTGTGTGTGTGTGTGTGTGTGTGTGTGTGTGTGTGTGTGTCTGAGGACTGCAAGGAGCTCATGGGAGCCAGTGGCTCTCTCCTCCCTGTCCATCCTTCTGTCTTCCATCTCCTTCCTCCCTCCCTGTTCCTCTCATCTTCTCTCCCCACACCAGTGAGGTGGGAACACTCAGAAGATGGTGAGCTCCTTGCAGTGTATACGTGTAGGTCCAGGCTTGGCAGCTGCCTGTTAACTATAATACAGTTGAAGGCAGAGAGAGCCCTGTGACCCCAAAGCCCTTCCCAGCACTAGAATTCTTGATTCCAAAGGGATCATTCTCTTCTCTGACTCAGACCTGGGTGTTTCATACGTGAAGCAATTACCACATGCCCCTTAGAATCCACTACAAAGGAAGTCGATGGTTTGGGCCCCATCCCAGGTGCTGCCATCCCCGCACTCTTCATCCCAGCCTCCCCCCACCCCCCATAACCCAGTCCCTCATTTCCTTCAAAAAGGGTGTGTGAGCAGGTTATGGGGCCACAGTCAGGACACAGGCTGGTTTTGGGCAAGGAGCCCAGAGCAGCCCAGGGGCTTGGGCAGAGAGATCACCCCAGGAAGGGAGAGATGAAAGTTGCGCAAGGAAGCCTGCATGGGAGAGCAGATTATCTGGGCGACCCTCCCCCTGGGCCTCACCTCCTGCTCCCTCCCTGACCTCACGGCTCACATCAAAGTGGGACCTTTTCCCCTTGCTCTGCTCCCTGAATGGGTCCAGGTCATCACTCCTGGCTCCTTGAAGCTGTTGATGGACAGACGGTAACAGCTCCCAAGTGCTGAAAGAAGACTCGACCTCAGGTTAGCACAGCCTCCATGATCAGCGCTGGCCCTTGTCCGGCTTTCTTCATGGTAGAAGCTGCCTTCCCTGCTGCCCGCTTTCCTGCCCCTCACCCTCACAGCTCCCCTGGGACAGTCTGGTTAGTGCGTGTTGAGTAAAGGGGGAGTGCAGCCAGCTCTGACACGGGTTCAGATGCCCACAGATGCAGGTGGGAGGTATGGGAGAGGTGAGGTCCTGAAGATGTCTAAATCCATGTCAGAAAGGCTGTGGGAGCAACAGCGTCCTGTGAGGAGAAGGGGTGAGGCCTACCCTGGAGAAGCCCACCACCCGGGGGGGAGGGAAAAAAGGGGACGGGCACCAGCACACACTTGTACGTTTGACCTGCCTAAAATGTATTGTAACAGAGGCTTCTAAACTTGTCACCCTTATTTTCCCTCCATTATTTATTAAATAATATTTCATCGACCCGTTTCTATTAGTCAAAACCATTTATAACCATCACTCAGTGCTTCTGATCAACAAAGGGATTGCAAGTGTTTACTACACGGAGCCAAAATAAAATCGGCCAAGAGCTGAGCAGGCTGACATTTTAGCTAAGCTGCGAGCCCGCGCGGTGGGTAAATGCATATTCCCATGAGACTTTTTGATAGTTGAGAACAGCTTGATTGTACATTCCACAGTTCTATAATAAACTTGTAGTACTTATATAACTGAGTGTTTGTGAATCAAATTCTATTTCAGATTCACTCAGGGAGTCCAAACCATGACCAGGGTACCCTACTACCTCACTCCACCAGAGAACAGAAAACTCTAGGTTTTCTATTAGAAAAGTAGGGGACCGAGATTTACAACGCTGGGGTAGCCAAAATCAAGGTTATCAAGAGGTTAGTGAAAGACAGCAAAAGACTTGTGGAGGATACTTTTTGGAGTAGATCAGGCTAGAAAGGGATAAAACCTGGGAGACTGCTGCCATCTGGTGGCCAACTCGGAAACTGCAGTTATTTCCCGTTTTTGCTTCATTTATATCAATACTGTTATGAAACTAAATTGTACTCTATGATATTATCTATATTTGATGCGGTGTGACCTTTAAAAATGTCAATTTACCAAAATAATTTCATTGGGGGAAAAATAATCTTTTCAACAAATGGTACTGGAACAAATGGCTACCCACCCACATACAAACTTAAATACCTTCCTTACATCATACGCAAATTGTTTTTTAAAAAGGATTATA
>NW_017731641.1:1215761-1221307 GCF_001890085.2 Hipposideros armiger | reverse complement strand
AGACACACATGAGGACAAGCTAATGGTTGGGAGTTTTGACAGTGATGAGGAGTTGTATGAATTTTATGATGAATAAAATTTGAGTTCAATAACTTTATGTAATACTTTTTTTTTTCAAATTTCGGGTGCACCCAAAATTTAATGCACCTTAGGTGCATCTTATACATGGGAGCGTCTTATACATGGGGAAATATGGTAACTATTTAAAACCTGTGACTTCCCAACATTCCCTAAGCCATTCTGGACCTAACTCTTGGATAATCCCATCCCAAAGACTAAGTAGGTTTTAACATTTCCCCAGGCCAGTAAGACTAATGATTCTTTCCAAACCCATTCTGGGCCCAGACAATTGATGCCACCTGAGTGACGGGCTGAATGGCCACAGGTTACATAAGAGCTAACAGATTTGTTAATTAAAATCTATTTTTCCTCATTCAGGAGCCTTGGGGATACAGAGGATTCCCCAACAAGATTGCCAGTCACAACCAAAGAAGCCAAAACAGTCTTCAAGGTGGATCTCGAGACCCCTTCCTCTCATCTGAGATCAGCTAGGGTGAGAGTTCCGTGAATCCCCCAATAGGCAGGGACAGCTCTATGCCCCTGGACAACTGTATGCCCCTGCCCAGCAGGAAGCAGATACAGAAGAGACCTCCTGCCCCTCAACTTCCCATAGAGATTTTATGGGGATCATGTCTCTCAAAGGGAAAACAAGGCCGGCAGTAAGAGGCAGGCATTGGGTCTCTGCATTTCTGCACATCCCACACAGTGGGACTGTCCAAGAGACCTCCCCTCTCCACCCAAAGCTCCCCCTTTGTATTGTAATTATTTACCCCTGCCGAAAAACAAATGGGCACAAAATATCCAACTAGATCAGACCAGTCACTTGCACCTGCGCAGTACCTCTTGTCAATCACAGGTGCTAATCAAGTGGTCCCACCCCCAGAGGGGAACAGCCCATTCTAGAGAAAAGGGATAAAAACTCCAAGCCCGGAGAAGCCCGGCTTTTTTGACAGCTTCACCCTCTTTTTGACCACTTCTTCCGTTTTAAACCCCTTCCTCCCTTTTTTGAGCCTCGCCTTTGCGTGTGGCCCACTCCAAACTCTTTGCAATGTAATTTCTCTTCTAATGAGCCCTTGAGCCATTCTTTACTGCTTGGGTCCACTTTTACTTCTTTGGAATAATAAACTACTTTTTCACTACTTTACTCCGGCATCTCGTTCAATTCTTTGCTCGAGTTGCCAAGGACCTGGACTTCACGCAGAGAAGGGCCCACTCTCCGACAACAAGGTTACTGGGGGCTTCAAAATGACACTGCCAGATGATAAGAGCAGACTTTAGTAAATAGGAGTTTGCCCTGCTCTACGGATTGGTCAAAAGTTCTCTCTGGTAATCTCTTATGGGCAAGGTCTCTCATTCAAATTCTAGGTAGTTGAGGGTGGGGCAGAAGTTCTCTTGGGCCTGAGGCTAAAGTTCCTTTGGCTCAAAATAATCTGCATACCACAGAGGCACATCTTGGGGTGACTTGTTCCGGACACCCCCACCCCCACTTTCCTCCTAGTGATCCTTTTAATTTTCAGACACAGCCAGGGATCCTAAGAGGGCTGAGAAAACCCTTTTCCTCCCCTGCAGTAGTCAGGAACGTGGGTGGCTGGGAACCTGAGCTTGCGGCTGGTGCCTGGAGAGGAGTCTTGGGCAGGACTGTGCCCTTAACCTTGTGAGCTGGCCTAAGTCTGGGTGGTCTGTGTCAGAATCACACTGCACTAAGCCAGGACTGTTTACCCCACTGGGGGAAATGGTGTCTGCATCCACACGGCATGCTTGGCACAAGCAAAGAGAAGGCCATGTTTTTGTATCGGGTCATCAGGGAAGTCATGACGTATTTTTTGTTTTCAATGCAAAAATGTGTCATGACTTTCCCGACGACCCAATATATCCTACTAGGCAGGCACTCTCGCTAAACGCAGCTGAGAGCGCCAAGGGCAGCACACGGAGAAAACTCGCGGGGGGGGGGGGGAGCGTGTTTTGGGGTGCCTCTGTCCTAGTTAAAACAGTTCTCCACTGCTCTGACCCCAGGACCCCAGGGATGGTATCAACACTCACATCTCAGTGTGGTCTCTGGCGGGAACTAGCAGACTGCCGGACCCTATTTCTAACAGCTATGCCCCTCTACCTTCATCTATTCCCATCATAGTTGAAAGGAAGAGGTTGTAGGATTATAGAGAGAAATGCATTGTCAGAGAAGTGACTACCTGGGTTTTGGGGCAGGTGTGAGAGGAGTCAAGCGTAGTTCCCAAGCAATGGTGATACCAGTTAACTACGGCAGAAATAGGAGATGGGGGGGGGCCAGGTCTGGAGACAAAAGATGATGAGCAGTTTGGCCATGACTCCGAGGATGGGATAGAGAACTGCCATGGGGTGATGACCACAGGCAGATGGATATAAAGGTAAAGGGCTCAAGGGAGAGATCAAGGTTAAAGAGATATTTATGAGGCATCAGCGTTAGAGGCAAAAAGGTCTCCAAAGTTGATCCAGCTCTGCAGCCAGGCCACTTGGGTGAAGAGTAGCACACAAACACGGAGCACCAAGGCTGGAGCCCTTCAAGGAGACTGGAAGGAACTCTGAGCGAGTGAGGAGCCCAGGGCAGGCGAAATCTGGTTGTTAAATTCAAAGACAAGGCACAGTATAAGGATGGAATTGGGTTGGATATGCCCGGCCTGGAAATAACCTAGCTGATCACCAGCAGCCCAGAAGTTGCTTCCAGGAGCAGACTAGCCAGGGTGCTGCTCCCACCCCCACCCCAGGAGAGCGCTAGAGGGGGAAGCCTGCCTTCCAACCTCCTAAGGAAAAACACAATTACCGTATTTGCCGGCGTATAAGACGACTGGGCGTATAAGACGACCCCCTAACATTTCCACTCAAAATACAGAGTTTGTTATATACTCGCCGTATAAGANGTGCTGGGGCAGCAGCTCCAAAGGAGCCAGGGACATACAAAGAGAAACTGAACTGTCTGGCTGCAGGGCGAGGGCTGAAGGGGCAGCTCTGTTCTTTTGTTTAGCCCTCCCCCCACATGGTGTGCAGACGTGGGCTACCACCGTATCTGAGCCTCCATCAACCCCTAACACCTGAGACCCCACTCCACCCAGCTTGCGGGCACACCCAAGCCACTTCCAGTGGGGTTTTCATATAAACGGCATGTCTTGGCTCATGCTGCAGACTTTCCTAAAAATCTCTCAAAGGTTCACAAGCCCTAAGCAAGCAGCAGCTGGCTTTGGCATGTCCTATACCACTTGCTAAGCATCCCCAAGCCCGGCACTAGCCTCAGTTCCCAAATTAGCCTCTCCCAGACACCTCCAATACCAACGCAAGTGGTAACCATTGCGGATGACTTTGTAGCTCACACCAAGTGGCCCTGGGTAGGGCACAGGCAGCAACTGACCTAAGCCCGCAACAGAGCCCCTCCCAAGAGGCCCCAGAACCAACACACTCTGTGGCCAGCTTCAGACCACACCAGCGCTTCATTCAACCACCTCCACAAATGACAGACCCAAAGGGTGGACTCAGCAGGCACCAGAGCCCTGCTAAAGCAAATCCTGCTCCAAGGGGTCAGCCCCTGCACCACAGCTCCTCCACTGTAGTCATGGCCAGTCCTCACAACCAATCAAACTGAGGGCCAGTTCCTCCCATTGATATGGAAACAACAACCAAGGCTCAACTACAACAGGAGAGCACACACAAACCACCCAAGGGACATACCTGGAGCACCTGGTTCAGGTGACCAAGGAGAATGCACCACTGGGTGCCCCAGGACGCCTACTACATAAGGCCACTCTACTGAGACAGGAGACATACCAGCCCTATCTACTACGTAGAAACAAACACAGGGAGGAAGCCAAAAATGGGGAGACAAAGAAATACGTCCCAAATGAAAGAACAGAACAAACCTCCAAAACACTGATTATCAGGATGCTCAGTGATATCAGTGAGAACTTCAACAAAGAGATAGGAAACATAAAAATGAAGATAGAAAACATAAAAAAGAACCAGTCAGAAATGAAGAATACAGTAATGAAATGAAGAATGCATTAGAGGGAATCAACAGTAGATTAGATGAAGCAGAGAACTGAGTTGGCAATTTGGAAAATAAGGTAGCAGAAATCACCCAATCAGAATGCAAAAAGAAAATAAAATTTTTTTTAATGAGGATAGTTTAAGTGGCCTCTGGGACAACATCAAGCATAACAACATTCATATCATAGGGGTACCAGGAGAAAAAAGAGAGATCAAGGGATTGAAAACTTATTTGACTGGAATAATAATAATAATAATAATAATAATAATAAATAATAATAATGACTGGAAACTTCCCAAACCTAGCAAAGAAAATACAGGCTCAAGAAGCACAGAGTCCCAAACAAGATGAACCCAAAGAGGCCCACATGAAGACACATCATAATTAAAATGCCAAAGGTTAAAGACAAAGAAATAATTTTGAAAGCAGCAAGAAGAAAGCAGTTAGTTACAAGGGAGCTCCCATAAGACTGTCAGCTGATTTTTCAACAGAAACTTCGTAGGCCAGAAGGGATTGGCATGAGATATTCAAAGCGATGAAAAGCAAGGAGCTACAACCAAGATTACTCTACTTAGCAAAGCTATCATTTAGAGTTGAAGGACAGGTAGTTTCCCAGACCAGAGAAAAAAAAAGCAACAGGAGTTCATCACTACCAAACCAATATTATAAGAAATTTTTAAAAGACTTCTTTAAGATTAAAAAAATAATATGAATAATAAAATGGCAATAACTTCATATCTATTATTAATTACTTTACATGTAAATGGATTAAATGCCCCAATCAAAAGATATAAGGTAGCTGAATGAATAAGAAAACAAAACCCTTACATATGCTGCCTACAAGAGACAGACTTCAGATCAAAAGACCCACACAGACTGAAAGTAAAGGGATGGAAAAGATATTTCATGAAAATGGAAACAAACAAAGCTGGAGTAGCAATAATTATACCAGACAAAATAGACTTTAAAATAAAGGGTCTAACAAGAGACAAGGAAAGACTTAATAATCACAATTCTTGGTCTTTATCCAAAGAAACCCAAAACACTACTTCCAAGGGACATGTGCATCCGTATGTTCATTGCAGCATTATTTACAATAGCTATGATATAGAGGCAACCTGGGTGTCCATCAATGGATGAATGGATAAAAAAGAGGTGGTATGGGCCGCCTGAGTGGTGCCTTGGTTAAGAGCTGGCTTGGGATGCCAGAGGGCCCCAGTTCGGATCCCACATATGAGGACCAGTGACACTGCCCTCTACAGCTAAGATGCTGAACAACAGCTCAGCCTGGAGCTGGGCTGTCATGAGTAGCTGGCCACGGCATAGGCTGCAGCCCCTGCTGCAGTGGGTTGGCATGGGCTACTGTGTGTAGCCAGCAGCTAGCGTGAGTGGCCAGCAGCTGCTGTGAGCGGCCGTCCAGAAGCCGGCGACTGATCTGCCTCGCCCGGAAAAAGCGCAATGATGGTGCCAACTT
>NW_017731641.1:1207467-1212057 GCF_001890085.2 Hipposideros armiger | reverse complement strand
ACGACCCCCCACTTGGAGGCATATTTTTCAGGGCCAAAAAATCGTCTTATACGCCGGCAAATACGGTAACATGTCCCAGAGGCACACAAGAACATTTGGGGGAGAGCTAAAAATAAAAGCCCCAGATGGGCAAAGAACTCTGTTTTTCATTATAAGCCTTTTAGCTCTTAATGTTTTTTAAATCATGGGCGTATAGAACTTTAATGAAAAATCGTTTTCTTATACTAATTATATGACTTCACGCTAAATCTCATCTTCTCACTGGCTCTAATCAGCATTTCATTTGAGGGACATTCCAACCTCCCTTGCTGTGTAATCTCAGCTCCCCAGGCCACACCAGCCTGGGGTAAAAGTTCCCTCAGATGGTTTTCAATGATGAAAGCTGCTATATCCAGCAAGACCAAGAAAACACAGACAGGAAAAAGAGGGTCCTCATGCCCCACCCCTGCTCCCTCACCACGGCACGTTTCTGCAGAAGCAGACTGTCTGTCCTAAGTCCAGTCTGCAGAGGCCGTACTACTGCCTGGTCCCTTTGGGATGGCTCCCCGAGTGCCTGGGGTTTCTCCACTCACAAGACCAGGGGTCCTCTTTGTTTGTCTCCTTAAAGTCAATCGTGAATATTTTCTAAGCGTCACATGCTTATGCCTTTATCTTGAGAAGCGTTGGTTTACTAGAAATAGAAACAGCAGCCAAGATATTTAAGTCACACACACACAAATACAGTGACCTCATCTGGGCTTCTGACGTTAAATCCATCACGCATGGTAACAGGTATTGTGGAAACAGGGACGGGGTTTACAAAGCTGTGTTATCAGCACAGAGAGCACAGAAAGGCTGCTGTTGGGGTTTTCCCCAACTGCTGTCCCTCCAACTTTCCTCAGCTCAGATCAGTCAGATACGTACGTGTATTAGCTGCATGATTGTACTGTTACCAGAAACAAGATGGGAGCTAGCGGGACAACTGGGCAGGGAGGCCAGGATCATTTCCATCCTTAGTGGCATTCAGCGAGGTCATCTCCTTCCTCAGACCCCCTTTTGGAGGTTGCTTCCAAAAGAAAGCTTTCAAACATGGCAACATCCTCATAGCCACATACTGACACATTAACCAAAGCTATCCCCTAGTCTAGAAAAGGACAGACCCTACATGTAGCTCACATGCCAACCACTGATCCAGAACTTTCAAAATTTCACCTTTCCCCAAACATCTGCACCATTCTTTAAACACAGATTGCCAGCAGGTGGCCTGCAGACCAAACCGAAACCGCAAATATGATTGGCTTGGCTGCCGAAGGGATTTTAAAAAAAATTTTATTGGGGAACAGTGTGCTTTTTCCAGGACCCATCAGCTCCAAGTCAAGTCATTGTCCTTCTATCTAGTTGTGGAAGGCCAGTCGCCATTTTCAATCTAGTTGCGGGGTGGGGGGGGCACAGCCCACCATCCCATGCGGGAATTGAACCGGCAATCTTGTTAAGAGCACGTGCTCTAACCAACTGAGCCATCCGGTCGCCCTAGAAGTGATTTAAAAAAAAATTGATTTAGTTACTAATATACTGGGAGATTTCAAACAAATATCTGGATTGACTGAAAAAATTTAGAGAATCTGTTCCCACACAGCAACACCCAGCTGGAGCTAACAGGTGCCCTCTTTGGAACGTGTGTGTGCTCCCCACCATAGCATCACGTCCTGCCTGTGTCACTCGTGTATATTATCTGCCTGCCACTGATATCTGCTTTCCTTGCTATTAAACACCCCTCTGCAGGCTCCATGACCACGAATACAGCAGGGCTCCTGTGCTGTAGCTGGAGGGAATCCCTGCATTCTAGGACAGGGGTGTACAAAATCGGAGATGAGACAAATAAAGGAGAAAGGGTTTGCTCATAAACTCTGTAGCTCCATGAGAACAGAAAAGAACTGCTTCTGAAATTCTCTGTAAGTTAGATAACCATCATGCTCTTTGCAGCCACAGGAATCTTCCAGATAGATCAAAAACTTTTATTGTTGGATGAAAATAGTTCTCGCTCATAAATTATGTGCTGTAGTTCTCTTTTTCCGATTATTGACCCAATCTGCCTGGTCCTGGGCACTCTTCCTCCCTGGCAAGGAGACCCCGAAGCAGGGAAGCGGCCCACAGGCTTTTCCAGAGTGTGGCCCAAGTATCAGGAAATAGACTGTAGTCTCCAGTATAAGCCCTGGAGCAGCTGGGTCTCTCCAACTTATCACACCCAGCTCTTCTGGAGTCTGTCCTGAGGGAGAAGTTAGCAGAGTCCACTCAACAAAGTGAGAAATTCGGGAGCCACACTGCCCAACAGGCTTCACTGTGCTCCCAGGCGCCCAGCTTCCTGGTCCCCGTTTTGATCCTGACTCGGCATCTTTAAGCCCAGACGGCTCAGGGAGTGTACAAAGTAGCGAGGAAGCTTGCAAACCAAGCTGAGCTCCTCTCTCCTGGACCCCAGGGCAGGCAGGATCAGCTGGCGGGCATGCAGATGAAGGGGGATGTGGCGAGCCTTCGACTGTGGCAGCCCCAGTTTCTTTAGGGTGCCAACAGACAGCTTCTGTACAAAGAAAAGAAGGCCTCTTGAGAGCAAAGCCAACAACAGTTCACCTTTGACCAGCACACAAGTCAGAAAACTTGCACTTCGACAGACCCAACACTAACAGCCCTGGAAGATGCAGCAATGGGTAGGCTGCTTCACAGGCATGTCTAGGAAGGGTTCAGGACCCAGGGAAGAGAAATCCACACTGGGGAAGCTCTACCGGCCAGCTCTCTGGCCTTCCCAGGGAATGGACTAGCACATCAATAGACAAAAAGGCTGTATGTTAAATTAATTAAAAAAAAGTTTCCACCATGGCTGTGTAGCAGTAGCATGAGAAGCTGCTTTGAGCCTTCAGAAAAGCGCTTCCCCCTACTCACAACCTCCTCTCAAATTCTGAGACTAAACAAATGAAGCAGGAAGAGTTTGCTAAGAGACTCTGCAGCTCCATGAGGACAGGAGCTAACTGCTTCGGAATTTCTCTGAAAGCTGGATAACTAGTGTGGGGCCGTGTCTGAAGACCATTAATACATCCTGCTGTGACTCACTGCCAGGTTTTCACAGGGGGAAAGCATAAATTCTGCCCCTTCGTCTGCCGCATTTTGGGTCAAACCCATATTACCTGGGGGGCCAGTCTATTCCAGTCTGAGTACTTGTGATCGCCAAGAATTGGGCAATCCAATCCAAAAGACAGGTGAACTCGAAGCTGGTGTTTTACTCCTTCCAAAAAAGAGAGAGAGAACTTATGAGTGGCTACAGAAATGGTGCCATGGCGGTATCTGCTTCCAATCATACTAAATCAAAGCACAGTAAACTGGCAAAGCCCCAACTACAATAAAGTATGAAGATTAATGCAACAAACTATAAGCTATTAGGAAATAAACATTATAAATACTGCCATGCCTCCAGTGTCCCCTCCCCCTCCCAGTTTCCTCTTTCCATCACATAACCATGATCATCCACCTGGCATCTATCACTACCAAGCTGGTTTGTTTTGTAAAATAATTTTATTATGTAACACTAAATAGTAGTTTTACATTTGTCTTTTATTGTGGGAAAATATACATAACATAAAATTTGTCATTTTAACTGTTTTTCAGTTCAGTGCGAGTAAGTACATTCATACTGTTGTGCGGCCAGCACAGCCATCCATCTCCAGAACTTCTGCATCACCCCAAGCTGAAACTCTGTCACCATTAAACACTAACTCCCCATTCCCTCCTCTCCCCAGCCCCTGGTAATCACTCTCTACTTTCTGTTCTACTTTCTGTCTCTGTGAAGCTGACTACTCTATGTATCTCATATAAATGGAACCATTAAATATGTCCTTTAGCGTTTGGCTTATTTCACTCAGCATAATGTCCTCAGGTTCATCCGTGTGGCAGCATGTGTCAGAATTTCCTCCCTTTTTAAGGCTGAATACTATTCCATTGTATGGATAGACCACATTTTGTTTATCCATTCACCTGTCAATGAACATTTGGGATGTTTTCACCTTTTGGCTATTGTGAGTAATGCTACAATGAACATTGGTGTACAAGTATCTTTCAAATCCCTGTTTTCAATTTTTGGGGGCATATACCCAGGAGTAGAATTGCTGGATCATATGGTAATTCTATGCTTAATTTTTTGAGGAACCACTTGGCAAATTTTTATTTTATTTATTTATTTTTTTTAGCTGAGCTATCCTGCCACCTGTTGGCAGCTCAGCGGCAGCTCAGCTCGGGCCGGGACTCGAACCGCTATTGCTCAGAGCTCGCACTCTTGAGCGAGCTCTTAACCAACTGAGCCACTCAGCCAACCCTGGCAAATTTTTAAATAAATGTAAGCAAACTGTTTATGTCCTTCTGTTACCTATTGTTTTTAACAATCATCTCTGTTGGAGCTCCTAGCCTCTGATTAGCATCACAAACACACTCTCTAACAAGTCAGCTGCTATCCAGTCTCCACAATACCAGCTGTTCTTAAGGGCAGAGCCCAGCACAAGGCAGAGGATGAAGCTCAGCAGCACTGGGCACCCCCCCACTGCAGAACGGGGGCACCCTCCCACTGCAGAA
>NW_017731641.1:1195326-1207402 GCF_001890085.2 Hipposideros armiger | reverse complement strand
CCCACTGCAGAACGGGGGCACCCTCCCACTGCAGAAGGGGGGGCACCCTCCCACTGCAGAATGGGGGCACCTCCCCACTGCAGAATGGGGGCACCTCCCCACTGCAGGACGGTGGCACCCTCTCATTGCAGGACGGGGGTACCCTTACCAGTAACAGGCTGGAGCTCCAAGAGGGCAGAGGAGAGAGTGCTGCTTAGCACCTGGTACTGAGTTACAGCCACGTGCGCGTTCCGGCTGGTCCGTACTCTCACCATTTTCCCACTGTCCATGCGGTAGCTCGGGGTTAGTGCCATCTGAAGCCAAAGAAATCAAGATATGATCTCAAAGGAAGAGCAGAAAATCCGTGCCTCCGGGAGGCGGCTCACCCACCTTGTGGTGCTGCTGCTGGCCTTGCACCTCCTTCTCGGTGATGGGGATATCCACGACTCCTGCCGAGGGCACTGGGACGTGCACAGTGATGGCCCTAGGGTGACACACACACCCTTGCTTAGGCCACAAAGGTCAGTGTGGCACTCCTCAGATTTGGCTACCTGGAGGTTTTAACAGTGGACCTTCTGCACTACTGTGATCAGTTCTTAAGGTCGGAGGGTCCCAAATGATCTCTTGGTATAATGCTTAGCCTGAGAGCTTGACACTATTCTTACAAACATTAACACAAAGGGTGCCAAAAAAATGTATGTACATTCTAAGAAAGGAAAACTGCATTAAAATTACGCTGATGGTAACCACTTTGAGCACCTCTTGTAATTGCAGAAGTCAAACATGACTTGTATTCATCTTTTGTTATCGGTATATATCAAGTTACAATTTTAATACAGTTTTTTCCTTTCTTAAAATGTGTGTACATTTTTTTTTGCCCCTCTGTATATGCTAATTGTAGAATATTTGGGGAAACAGAAAAAAAATTATATTACTAACACGGTCTTTCATTCTAGCCTTTAAAAATGAGTATGTATAGCTTAAAATAAAATTAGGGTAATATGGTTTTGTATTCTGGTTTTCTTTTTTAGATAATAAAAGATGGTAAGTTCCGATTGAATATAAAATGAATGAAAAAAATAAATGACTGAACTGAATGAAAAATTCACAGGACAACTCCTGCCCTATTTGCCAGGGAGATAAAAGGAACTATGCTCAGAGAAGTCACAGGAACCACAACTCAGTGACTCATCCAAAATACTTTTGTTGGAAGTCTCTTGTCATCATGTCACAGACAGGTAAAAGACTAATCTGTCCTTATGTTCATGTCTTTTCCAGGTCAATCATGGAGGAGTCTTCCTGGGTACTTGGTGGCCTATCATAGAATCACTGACCAAGTGGTCAAAAGTCAACTCAGAGATAATATTTCACATCCTGGACACCCCACTGAAGGTTGGTAGCAGTTTGGGCTGCTATCTGATATATTTGATCATACTTAAACTGAGTTGTAACTAGAAGATCACCAGTCCTAATGACCTAACACTATTGCTCAAAAATGTTGTCAGTGAACATTCACTGAATGTAAACAGGCACCAATTTATATAGATAGGTCCTAGTTCTATGCCGATGAACAATACAAAAAAATCCCTGCTCTCAAGAAACTCAGAGTCTAGTAAGAAGATTCAAACAAATAACTGTAATACAAGCTGCTAACATAGTAAGTCAGCAAAAGCTAATCAATTCCACTTGTAACTTCCACTTCCTGCACCCGGAATTCAAGAACATCGGTAACTAGGTCCTAGCCCACCTTTCCAGCTCTAGCTGCCACCATCCACCACTCGGAGCTGGACTGTATGCCTCACTCCTTTGTGCATGCCATTCCCATAATCTAGAACACAGTCCTCCATCTTGCCGATCAAATCCTATTCATTCATCAAGAACCAATTAATTGATTTCAACTCTGCTATGCCTGATATCGAGAATGGTGACCGATTCTGAACTTTCATGGACAATTTTCACAAATAATATAATACTTTTTTATAAACTTACATTTTGATTACTTGTATACATGATAATAGTCTCGGTTTTCCATCTTTCAGCTTTTACTAGAGCTAGGTCCTGTGTTAAACACTTTACAAGCATTGTTTCACCCAAAATACAAAAAGAATACTTACAAATCAAATAGAAAATAATAAAAAAACCCAACAGAAAATGGGCAAAAGAAATAAACAGTATGTTCACAGAAAGGGAAACTCAAAATAGCCAATAAACACAAAAGACAGTCAACGTGAAAAGTACACAGGGAAATAGAAAAAATATTTTTCTGTTCACCCATCTGAGGGGCAAATCTTTTAAAAAGGCATTAGGCATAAAAGGAGGTGGACACTCACCACTGCTATGGGAGTAAAAAACTGACATAAGCATTTTGGAGAGCAATTTGGGTAGTCAGTATTCAAATTTTAAATGTGTATGTCCAGCTCAGCAATTCCATTTCTGCGAATTTGTCCTAAAGATATATTCACATATTTTTTGCAATAGGTTCTGAAAAATGGGAAATTACCTAAACACCTGCCAATAAGGATATTATGATATATCCACACAATGGAAGACTATAGAGCCATTAAAAAGGATCTAGCTCTAAATGTACAACACAGAATGATCTCCAAGATATACTGTCCAAGTGAAAAAAAGCAGGATGCAAAGCAGTGCAAAATATGCTGCCATACAATAACATGCTTCTACATGCTCTGGAAGTTTATACAAGACACTAGTAATAGTGATTGCCTCTGGAGAAGGAAAATTAAGTAGATGGGGGACAGGAGTAGGTTTCATTCTTGCTCCTGTAGCTCTCTTCTATTAAAAAAGCTGAGGTAAACCTGTATGTATTAATGTGGAAAGATCCTCAAGACACAGAGTTAAGTGGGAAAAGCAAGTACAATGTACGTAGTACAATGTGACATATATATTGGTACACATACATGTGTACACGTATATGTGTAGGTACACACACATCGTATATACTAGATATGTACATAAATATGTTGAGTAAGGACCAGGGGAATAAAAACCAAAGTACCCTAAGGGAAGGGATAAAAATGACAGAGTGGGTGGATTCTCCGGGAGTTTTTTGCTTTATCTTTGTTGTTTGACTATTTACCACAGAAATGAAATCATGTATCACTTGAATAATTAATTTTCAATGATTTTTATGTACATCCATAATTAGGAATCACTATTCTATGAGACTCTAATATTCTAAGCACTAAATCTGTTTCCTATGCCCACAGGTCCTAGTACAGTGCGTTCGATTAACAGGAGTTACTGCTGTCTGAATGGATGCATAGACGAAAGGGATGGCTTCACTTCTACCACCTCTACCACTATCAACAGGCTTCATACCAGTACTTCTTTGCCACCTGACGAGTTCTAAACAACTCTTGGACTTGATGTGCCACTTCTTTGTCCCGAGCCAGTACCATGACACCTGTGGTTTCCTTGTCGAGCCGGTGGCACAGATGCAGGGGCTCTGCCTTGTGGCCATGAAGCATCTTTGCCAGGATAGGTAGTACATCGCTGATGCAGAGCTGGACCCCAGGGCCACCTAAGAAAGGGAAAGAGAGGTTTGAGTGGACTGGAAAAGATCCCATCAAATAATTCCACTTGGGGAAAAAAGTACTTACTGGATTAACTGCCAATGCTTTCTAGAGCCTGAAATGTGGTCCAGGTTAGCAATATCTGTATGCCCAGGGAGTTTGCTAGAAAGGGATCTCAGCCTCCCAACCCAGGGTACTAATCAAAATCTGCATTTTAACAAGTTGCCCAAGTGACTCATATGCATATGAAAGTTTGAGAAGCACTGGTCTAGAGCATGTAGCTTTCTCCTTAGATATATGCGGCATGATCAAAATATACGGTGAATGCTGCTGCCAAGTGCCATCCAACAGAAAGGCAGGGATCTTCAATATAGGAAGCAGCTTGTCAAACCATAGTAACAGTGTATGACAAGCTTCAACTTATTCAGTGCAGTCGGGTGTGAGCTACAGTTGAGAGAGGGTGTGTTTTAAAAGTGTGCAGGCCTGAGAAATGGGCAAACGGTTTCATCCTCCATCGTGACAATGCTCCGTGTCACGTATCGTGTCACGTATACGGCAATTTCTGTTAAGTAAAAACATCACGGTATGTCCTCATCCACCTATTCACCATATCTGGCACCGTGCGACTTCTGGCTATTCCCCAAAGTCAAAATGACCATGAAAGGTAAATGTTTTGAATCCATTTAAGACATTGATTCAGAACAGTCGATTCGGGACAGCGCAACTAAAGACACTCATGAAAGGACTTCCAGAACTGCTTCAGAAAGTGGTAAGAATGATGGGATAAGTGTGTTCGAAATGAGGGGGGGTGTTTTGAGGCGGATTAATAGCAATGTGTCTTTTACTGTAATAATTTTTTTTAATTTAAATATTCACCATATTGTTTGATCACACCTCATACAATATATATCTATAGATATACCGGGGGCGACCAAAAAATGCATACAAGTGGACACTTTGGTCAATGTTGCTCAAACAGTAGTTCACCATAATCAGAAGTGTTTGGACTCTGATGGTAACCACTTTGAGCACCTGTTGTAATTGCAGAAGTCAAATGTGACTTGTATTCATGTTTTGTTATCGGTACATATTGAGTATTACAATTTTAATACAGTTTTCCATTCTTAAAATGTATATACATTTTTTCGCACCCACTATATATCTAGTATATATCTAGTATATACTAGATATATATTATCTATTTATCTGCATGTATTCACATTAAAATCAGCAATCAAAATGAGGAGGTCTGATATTTCACTATATAAATTTGCTAAGTAAACCCTACTGAGAAAAGCAAGATTATGAGGCCCTCTTGAGGAATTACAGAAGAGATAAGAGGCTCTGGAGTGACACATTCCTAGGTTTCACTCTACGTACTCTCCTAACTAGCCACTGACCTAGGATAGGTTACTTAATCTTTCTAACTTTCAATCGTCTCATCTATAAAATGTAAATATTTGTATTGTAATTATCTCATGAGCAATGGGAAGGCAAGAAGCTGTTTTGAGAATCAAGAGAAAAATCCCCACAAAAAGCACTTCGCAATGTCTGATTTAATTTTTTTGCCTTTATGCACAACCTTCTCCATACCTACCTGAAAAGCATTCTTCTTCTAAATAGCTAAAATATGCTTTTTCCCCCAGCAAAACTCTTTCCACAAATGCATTTTTTTTTTCTGTCTTTCCTGACTCACTCCAGGTGTCTCTGACAACTACACTCAGCATTTATTCAAAAACATTTGAGCGTCCTTTAAGTTCTAGGCACCATTGGGTTTTGCTGGGTATACTACCACACCCACACCCACACACATACATACACACACACACACACACACACACACACACACACACTTTTTTCTTATATGCTATTTCCTTTTCCCCAGTTTTGATGGAAAATAACCTGAAGACAAGAACCACACAGTCTTTGTTATCTCTCCATAGCAATCTCTGTGAAGGTCTGCACACAGCGTATTCCATAAATCACTGCTGACTGCCAGATGTTTGGAAAGTGGGGACTGTCTTATTTATCTGTGTCCCCAGTAGTGCCCTCTATAGGGCAATAGTCCACAAAAGTTTAATTATTCTGAACGCAAGGTTTCCGAGAACCCGACAAGTAATGTGTCAGAAATTGCCCCTAGCTGTAGCAGAAAGCAGCAGCGGCCTCCCTCCCTTTTCCACGTGTTCCTTACCATGCACAGGGAGACCATAAGGCTTATTGATGACCACAAGGTCGCTGTCCTGGTGGACAATTCCTCGGCTCAGTGCCTTAGCGAGCACGTTAGGGTGGACTCGCTGTAGCTGCTTTGTAAATTGCACTAGTTCTTGCACTCTCCGCTGGACAGGGTTTGTGGGCACCTATAGAAAGAGAAACAGCAATGGGAAATGTCTGGTGAAGTAGACCTTCAATAAGTCTGGGTGGGAATCTGGGCAGGGAAATCACTGTATCTGCATTAGATTTGTCCCTTTCCCTTGTCATTTGAGAGCGGGGTGCTTAGCACCGAGCCCGGCAGGAGCCAAAGACCCAACCCACAGGAAGACACCGTAATCTGCTGACCTCTCTCTCCGCTTTCCCCAATTCTTCTACCATGGTGGTCCACGTTTACTAGCAGATTCTCTCAGAGGACCCTCCCCTCGCACTCCCCGCCTAGGAAACCACTGAGCGCATTGCCTCTTGGGAGCTATAGTCCTTCCTTCTCGACTCACCGGCACCCTCTTCGTCTTTTGTTCCTGTTTCTGGGCTCGGAGCCTCTCCGCTAATCGCTGGGCATCCAGGGGCCTAGAGGCAGCAGCGGCGGAACAAAATGGCTTTGAGACGGTAGTGAGAAGACTCCCCACACGCTTCCTGGAAAACTGAACCCAGACGCGCGGCGCCCTGCAGGTGGGCGCCGCCATCTTGCCAACATGGGCGGGGCGAGCCGAGACCACATGATTAGGGAGGAGGATTGGGCGGGCTCTTGGGTCACGTGGGGCGGGGTGGGCTGGGCCGAGTCACGTGGGCGTGCAGGCTGAATGCGCCTGCGCTGGCCGGTAGCTGCAGCTGGAGCGGCAGCGTTTGGAGCGGACGCGGTAAGTGTTTGGGGAGCTGGGCTGGAGCTGGGAAATGCCTGCGCCTTAACACGTTAAAGTCTTCGCATCCCAGGGTTTCCGTCTCGTAGAGCACTGCCCTGGGAGACCGTTTCTCCTTTGGGGAGAGGATCCCACCCCAAACCCCGCCCGCCCCCGCGCCCCAGTAGAGAGCGATGCCTCCAAACGCTCGCCCCAGAGCCTCCTTAGGCTCCTGCTGGTTCATCTTGGCAACCACGTCCCCGAGGACGCATCCTGTCCCCTTCATTTCCTTGCCGCCTGACCTGAGGAGATGCCAGGGTCTCTTGTCACCTCCCGACTCCCAGGCTCTTTGTTTCACGTTGTAACCTGTCCTTCTCTCCCGGGGACGATGGGGAGCCCTCGCGTTATCTAGGGGCCCCAGCCCGATTTCCTACCTTCTGTCATTCCTCAAGAATTCATTTCTTGGAGTCGCCTCTTCCCCTACTCTTTCCCTCCCTACTTCTTCCGAAGAAAAGGCTGAGAGTACAGAGCACGCACTTGCCCCTTTCTGCTCCCCTCATTTTCCCTTCCATAGTTTGCAACTGCCGCAAACCCTCTCTCCCTCTTTTACTAAGTGTAATATTGGGACTCCCGTGCCCAAACTGCAAGCGACTCCCTCTGATTTCAGTAAGGGGTGGCTGGGAAGATGAACATTTGGCTAAGATGGTAATGTTAAAAATACTTTGCGACATACCTGCCATTTGTTAAAGAAGAAAGCTAATGCCGAGTTCTAAAAGGTAGTGGATCTGTGCTGACGATAAGAGGACACAGTTTTTTTAAGACGGCTTAGAATGAAGGCTGCCTGAGGGTTTAGGTAGTGGAGTTAGGTTTGCGTCTTACCTCCACCAAAAGGGATTGGCAGAAGGGAGCCATATTGAGCATGAAATAAAGTTGAACAGCTAAGGAGCTAGCCTCTAGACGACTTTAAGTTGAAAAAGTTTGAAATGATGTGATAAGTAGTGAGGAGTCTTTGAAGATTTTTTGAGCAGTAGAGAGACTCCTTGAAGGGAGAATTCTAGAAATGAATCTGGCAGTTGAATGCAGGACAGATGGAAAAGGAAAGGACTTTGATAGCAGGGAGGTCTGCTAGGATGCTGCAATCTAGGCAGTCAATAATGAGGTTATGCTTCATTCAATGGTCTTTTTTCCCTACACCGTACTGTCCTCTGATTTTGAAATGATTTTGAGTTGTACAGGTCATGATGTACCGTTGGCAGCTGTGAATCCCTTAAGGACTCATTTATTTTTTTTATCCCTACATCTGACACAGAGTAAGCTCACAAATACTCGTTTGATGTCTGACGTGCATCATAGATGTGTGTTAGGTGTGTCTGAACATTTTGATTTGTCTTAGTTCTGTCATTTTTTGACCTGAACAATGGAGGTAGGAGTAACTATTTGTAAAGAGTGGGAGGGAAGACATCTATGTGCATGTTTCTGTAGTAAGACAGGTGATTGGGATAGAAATGCAAAGAATTCCAAAGGAGATTGGGAAACAACTTCTCTCCTGTTTTTCCCCCCAGCAAATTCACAGGTAAGACATAGATCTATATAAGTTCAGAAGTTTCACACTACAAGAAGTATTACCTTTTACTGATACGCACCACATCCAGGTTCTAATTTCATTCAACAGTTGCACATCACATGTTATAGGAAGCCTTTTTCCCCAAGGACTCTGAAATTTAGACATCAATACTTTAATTCATATCGTTACATTAATTGCAAACCTGTTTTGGGTATAGTACTTTTATGGTTTTTTGTGGGAGCTGGGAAAACCTGTTTCTACCTTAACCTGTCCTAATGGCATTCAAGAAATGACACCTGTTCTTAAAGAATTGGCCTTCTGGGCAGGAAACAAAATGAAGAACCAACTCAGATGTCGTTGCTAGTGACACAGAGCTTGTGTTCTTGGGTTTCAGGTTAACCCAAGGTACACACTATAGTGCCTAAGAATAAAAACACTAGTCACTTTTTTTCTGGGGAAGGAACTTCTAGGTTTCTGTTGTTGAAACTTCATAAGAGAAATTTGAAGAATGCTAAGTTTTTGTTTGTTTGCTTGGTATGACAGTACAGCCTTATCCAATATGGGTACAGAAGTTACAGCATTCTTAATGTTTCTCATATGAGTCTAGGCTCTTGGTGATTTAAAGTAGAGTTGCTCTCTTAAGTATATAAGAATTTATGCAAATATGATGCCTGACTTTTGTTTTTTAATGCTAGATTTGCCTTCTTCCCCTTCCTTCCTCATTCATTTGGTCCTATTTAAGCAGTTCTTTTTTCCACTTCTGCACCAATCTCACATTCTCATTTTGGTTCGGGACTCCTCTCATCTGGACTGTTTGCTCAGTACAAGGAAGAAAATTCTATTCGTGGTGTCTTCATTCTTCTAGAGTTCAAACATGGCATGTTTACATAGATTCTCTTAATTCAATTTATTGGGGGTTACATTGGCTAATGACATAAATTTCAGGTGTACAGCTTTTTAATACGACATCCGTAAACTCTATTGTGTGCTCACCACCCAAAGTCTAGTGTCCTTCCGTCACCATATATTTGACCCCCTTTACCCTTTTTGTCCTCCCCCAACCATTTCTTCCCTGGCAACCATCATAGATTTTGATACATCATAATATTACAGATGTCCCAAAATAACAATGTAAAGGACTTGATAATTCGTTTTTAAGGGTATTTCCTGACCTATGCAAAAACAAGGCCACCTTTTTATGGACTGGCTAATAAAGGAATGTGTGTTTAAATATCATACATTTAAGTTTAATTAGTAGCATAAGGTTGAATTTTGACTCTTCAAACAATGATTTGCTAGTTGCAGATTAACCAGCAGTTCATTTTCCGTGAAGAGCAGGAAGTACTTGGACATTGTTTTATGGTTTTAGAGAGTCAAAGAAGCAACTAGCACAACCCTCTGGAGGTGTCCTACAAAGTGCAGTTGTTAGGAGCCGAGAGATCGGGAGTAATCCCAGGTGAGCTGCTTATGAATTTAAGTAATTTGGGCTTCAGTTTTTGTCTTTTAAAAGAAGATCCTTACAGCTCTAAGTTCATATTCTATGAATATTTTCCACTGACACTTAAGTATTTCTGTTACCAAGTGGGATTTATTTCAGGCTTATCTTGAATACGTTTAGCATTGGCACAGAGAACCGGGATTCTGCTCTTGTCCCCAGAATTTAAAGTTATGCCAATGAGCTAACATTTATATTTGGAGGTTACTTCATTGAGTGCTGTTGGAATATACCTTAAAGATTTCCTAAGTGGGGTATAGGACAAAGTGCAGACAGGACAAAATATGTATATTAGAAATCGGTGGTATAGGTCTGTACCAGCATTTTAAAGAGATTTTATTGTATTAATGCCTCTCATACTTTTATTATAATGATCAAGCTTTTGAATAATGATCAAGGCAGGTCTAGCTTAAACAAGTACCCCTCAAACCTTTTTCATATCATGTCGCATGTAAAAATAATTAGTATTTCATGAAGGAAAACTTGAGAAAGCCCACAGAAGCCAACTGGCCGGGAAGCTGTGGCTGGCCCCAGTCCCCACATGACCACACCACAGGCCGAGGAGATCGCTGTCCTGTGGCCCATCTGAGCATGAAGAAGGTTAGCATTGCACATTCAAGGTCTTTGACCCAAAACCTGCCTAATTCTGGAGAGGAACTGCATTATGAACTATTTTTATAAAATCTGTCTCAAACTGGTTTCTTTTTTATGTGCCTTTATGCTCTTGGTTAGTTTGTATTTCAGGTCTTTACAAAGGGGCTTTTCTAAAAGTGTGTGAGAAGTGCTTTTGTCATGATGCTTTGACCTCATTACATGATGGGCAGCCTTGCTTGGCCTATTTAGATAAGATAGAGAATTTCTTTAAAAAGCTTATTTTATTTTCTTCCATTGTAAAAGTAATACAAAAAATGTGAAAGATATAAAAGTAGAGCGGGAAGAAATCATTCATAGTTCTGTTTCTCAAATACTGTTAGTATCCTGGTTTTTCTCAGTCTTTTTATTGTGCATGTTTTCTTAATCGTAAATTTCAAACATTTACAGAAGTAGAGAAAATGCTCTAATGAACCCCACGTACCCATCAGCCAGTTTCTATCACCAACCAACACAGGGTCAGTCTTGTTCCATACCCCACCCTTACTTCCCAGATTGGTTTGGAATCGAATCCCAGACAGCATTTTATCTCTAAAGACTTTGGAATGTAGCTGTAAAAGATAGGACTTGTTTTTAGCATAACCAAAATACCATTATCACTCCTTAAAAAAATTATTTCTTAATATCACGAAGCAAGCAGTCAGTGTACAAATTTCCCTGTTGGTCTCGTTTTTTTTTTAACAGTTAATTTGTTTGAATCAGGATCCAAGAAAGGTCCACAATCACACACACACTTTTAATTAGAAGAATAGAACCATATGGGCATTCAGAAGAGACATGTGGACTGTAAACCTTAAGGATACTTAGAGCACACTGGCTAAGAGCTTGAACTTGGAAGTCAGACAGACTGGGTTTCAGATCCCAGCTCTGCCACTTGCCAGCTGGGTAACCTCGGGCCAGTTACAAACCTCTCTCTCCCTTTAGTTTACGTATCCTGTAAAATGTGTGGGTGGCGTCTGCCTTAGGACTGCTGTGAGGAGTAAGTAGGGTCATACCTGTGAAAGCACTTGTGTGGAACCTCGCACATAGTGCTCAGTAAATATCAATACTGTATGAGCTACATCTAGTTCTGCCACTTAGATGAGTCACTTCAACGTCTTGGACCTTAAATTTCTCACGCAAAAATGGGGGTGGGGCACACAACTAGATGACTTCCAAAAGTCCAGTGCTTGCATGAAATGAGGCAGCTCAGTATTTTACGAAGAGCATGAGCTTTGAAAACAGACCAGGGTTTATATCGGGCTTTGTCATTTACAAGCATTTACTCTCCTCAGCCTATTTCTTCAGCTGAGCAATGGTATTAATAATATGAATTGATTGCTGTGAAGAGCCACAAGATGAATATATGTGGTGCCTAGCATGTAATAAATACGCAAATTACTAGTCAGTAGCATTTCATGATTATAATTTGAAATGAGGTCATGAGCGCATTTTCAGGACTGTAGAGGTATAAATTTTATGGCATTTATATAAATGAAGATGGGGAAAGGAATATACCCTGGAAGGGGGAACGTGGAGACCGTGTTTCCAGAACATGAACAATGGAAAATTAAGGGATATTCACCATGTGGGTGGATAAAAGCCAGAGGGATACCAGGATCCCTAGAGAAATTCAAGACAGCATTTGCAACAGACATAGTAGTTGCTTAAGTTGAATAAACCTATTCTCTGCATTATTTTAAAATTAAAATAAGTTAAAGATGTGGATTGTTGTGTGTTTTTTTAAAGATTTTTATTGGTGAATTGGGGGGATGGAAACAGTGCTGGGGAATTGGGGGAAGGGGAACAGACAAGTTGCTGTCCTTTT
>NW_017731641.1:1186975-1189859 GCF_001890085.2 Hipposideros armiger | reverse complement strand
ATTTTGTTTTTTGGGAGTTTTTTTATTACTATTTAATTTTGTTTGTAGTTGTCAGTCTGTTCAGATTTTCTTTTTCTTCCTAATTCAGTCTTGGAAGCTTGTATGTTTCTAGTAATTTATCCATTTCTTCCAGGTTGTCTAATTTATTGGCAAATAATTGTTCGTAGTATTTTCTTAGAACCTGTTGTATTTCAGTAGTGTCAGTTGTCACTTTTTCTCTTTCATTTCTGACTTTATTTATTTGGGTCCTCTCTCTCTCTCTTTTTTTTAATGAGTCTGGCCAAAGGTATATCAATGTTTATCTTTTCATAGAACCAGCTTTTGGTTTCATTGATCTTCTCTATTTTTTTAAGACTATTTCATTGATTTCCACTCTGATCTTTATTATTTCCTTCCTCCTCACTTTGGGTTTTGTTCTTCTTTCTCTAGTTCCTTTAGGTGTAAGTTTAGATTGTTTATTTGAGATTTTTCTTATTTCTTGAGGTAGGCCCATATTGCTATTAATTTCCCTCTTAGAACTGCTTTGGCTGTGTCCCATAGATTATTTTTTTGGCGGGGGGGTTGGGATGGGTGGTCATTGTGTTTTCATTTTCATTTGTCTCAAGGTATCTTTTGATTTCTTCCTTGATCTCATTGTTAACCCACTCATTGTTTAGTAGCATGTTATTTAGCCTCCATGTGTTTGTGTGTTTTTCAGTTTTATTCTTGTAATTGATTTTTATTTGTATACCATTGTGATCAGAGAAGATGCTTGATATGATTTCAGTCTTCTCACATTTACTCAGATTTGTTTTGTGATCTAACATGTGTTCTGTCCTGGAAAATGTCCCACATGACTTGAAAATAATGTATATTGTGCTGCTCTGGCGGTAAAGTGCTCTAAAAATAACAATTAAATCCATCTGATCTAATATGTCATGTAACGCCACTGTTTTCCTTGTTGATTTTCTGTCTGGATGATCTATCCATTGATGTCAATGGGGTGTTAAATTCCCTTACTATTACTGTATTACTGTGATCTCTTCCTTTATGTCTATCAGTATTTCCTTTTATATTTAGGTGCTCCTGAGTTGGCTGCATAGATGTTTGCAAGAGTTATATCCTCTCGTTGGATTGATCCTTTATCATTATGAAATGACCTTCTTTGTCTCTTGTTACAGCCTTTATTTTAACGTCTGTTTTGTCTGATTTGAGTATTGCTACCCTAGCTTTTATTATTTTGTNGCTCACTGCGGCTGCTGGCCGCTCACGCTGGCTGCTGGCTACACACGGTAGCTGCTGGCTACACACGGTAGCCCATGGCAACCCACCTGCCATCACCGGCGCTTCACGGTAGCCCAGCTCCAGGTTGAGCTGTTGTTCAGCATCTTAGCTGTAGAGGGCAGTGTCACTGGCCCTCATATGTGAGATCAGAACCGGGGCCCTATGGCATCCCAAGCCAGTTCTTAACCATCGCGCCACTCGGCCGGCCCTGTTGTGTGTTTTAATTGTTAATGATTGGTAGTTTAATGAAAATGACTTGTAGTAGCTGTTATTAGGAGAGCTGCATTATTGTTAACTGATTTGGAAAAACAAACCTACACTGAGTTTACTGATCCAAGTCTACTAGTCAGCATTTTCCCCAACTGCTTGATAATAAGAATTACCTGAGGTACATTTAAATCTACAGATCCCTCCTCTAGGAACGTTGAATCTGTAAGTTCTGAGTTGTGGCCTAGGAATCAATTTCCCTGGCTCCTTCCTGCTCAGCAAGCACTCTTAAGGGCCTGGGCACAAAAGTTCTTTTGTTTATGAATATACCACACAAATGGTAAGGTTACTTAAAAATGTAGAGAGAAAAATGGAAAATTTTAAATGTTGCTGTTTTCCCCCTCCCCAATTAATTATTTCAAAGTAATTCATGTATATGGTTTAAAAAATCAGATCATACTAAACAACTTACAATGGGAAAAAACCAAAACCGTTCCCTCCACTCTCCCCACCTCTTAATCTCATTTCTTAGAGAAAACCACTCAGTTGTTTTTCTCTTTCCACAGGTATTTTCTCCATATTTCTAACTCATTTGGTATGTTATTATTTCTTGTTGTCGTTCTCCCAGTGCTTGGCTTTGTGTTGATTTCCTGCTGTGATAGATTAGGACTTAGTTCTTCCACCCCACCACTTCCCTACCTTTCCACACCCTCCACCCCAGCTATATTGTAATAATTGGTTAAAACAGTCAGCTTTTTATGTGTTTATGACCTCTGCCACATATCCATGACCATTGACCCACATGACCTGTCTCAGCTCTGCTCGCCCTTATGTTTAGGTTGACTTTTGCCTGTTTTTTTCACATACCTACCCTTAATTTTTTTCCAAATGCTTCAACCTGTTTGTCACATTCTCATCAGTAACATTTTCTATGAGCTCACATGTATCACTTCCATTTTTTTTTTTTTAGTGGAGCTCTGCATCCTCTTCCTCCTCTCTTTACCCTCCTATCAATAACTACCACCCAAATATCACAATTCAGGAACTGCCCTTCACTCTCCTCCTGGGCTGGCACCACGTTGTCCCATTTCTTGGCATATGTCTTTATTTCCTAGGAAGTATTTGAATGATTTTATTTTGCCCACAAACTTGCTTAACAGCTTAAAAATGTTACAGAATTCTGGGTTGGAAATAATTTTCCCTCAGAATTTTGAAGGCATTGTTGTACTGTCTGGTATCTGTAATTGCTCTAGCATAGTGATTCAAATTCTTTTTTTTAAAGATTTTTATTGGGGAATTGGAGGCAACAGTGTTGGGGAATGGGGGAAGGGGAACAGACAAGTTGCTGTCCTTTTGTTCTTCAGTCTAGTTGTGGAGGACGTCGCTTCACTGGCCCATGCTGGTATTATCATTG
>NW_017731641.1:1182700-1185015 GCF_001890085.2 Hipposideros armiger | reverse complement strand
CTACAACCTATGATAAGGAACTGGTTGTTGAGCTGTTTTTTGACCTTTAAGTTTGAAGTACTGTCTTAAATAAGCACCTTTGTGTGTGAGGGACTGTGTAACTGAAACTTCTGAGGAGGTATTTCATGGATCTGAAACACAGGAGAGATCTGAGCTGAAAATACAGATTTAGGAGTCATTAGCATTTAGTTGGTGTTTTAAACCATTGGAGTAGATAGAGTGGGGACGGGAAGGAATGTGTAAAGTGAATTGGCTGGAGAACCTAACATAGACTGTGGACCCTCAGCAGTTAGGGAATGGGCAGAGAAAGAAGAGCTTCCACTAGAGGGATGGGAGGAAAACACAGCGAGCCAGCGTCCTATGTCTAATGTGTAATAGCCATGTGACCTTTAGTAGGTACTTAATATCTCTGTCCTTCGACTCTATTATCTATGATATCTGTGATATGTGATGTTAATAGTATCTACTTCAGAGAAGAATGAACGTTTGTCAAGTATAGAAAACTAAAGTATAGAAAATAGTGCCTGGCTCATTGTAAGTGATAAATGGTGTTTGTTGGATATGGTAATACGTAATATTCTTGACACAGCGTCTGGCATTTAACAGATATTTGAACATGAAAACTCAACAACTTGTGACTAATACAATTTCTGTCATTTCATTCTGCAAGCATATAGGGAATATAGTCATGGCCAGGCCATAGAAAAACTACAGAATGGTAGTGGAGTGAGTTAAGTGCATGTAGCTCTGTTTTATAAAACAAATCAATGGACTTTTTGCAAAGTACTTTTTGATCTTAGTTTCTTTTCATGTAGTTGGGAAGGAGAAAACCGAAAGATAAAGAAGACAGCTGCAAAGCAGTTGGGAATTTTTATGTGTAGGCATAAACATTAGCCTTAAGCAGGTGAGTAGTGGATTATCAGTCACTGAACCTATTTGTTTGGCTTAAAAGAAACAATACTACAACTTTACACATTCATCCTGGTTTTTTCCTTCTCGTTTAAGAAAAAATTTTAATTACAGTTGACATACAATATTATATTAGTTTCAGGTATATAACATAGTGATTAGACACTTACATAACTTAAAAAATGATCACCCCAAAAAGTCTACTACCCATTGGACACCATACGTAGTTACTACAACATTATCAACTATATTCCCTATGCTGTACTTTACATCCTGTGACTGTTTTTATAACTGGCAGTTTGTACTTCTTAATCCCTTCACCTTTTTCACACATCCCCTAACATCCTTCCCGTTTGGCAACTATCATTTTGTTCTCTGCATCTAGAAGTTTATTTCTGTTTTCTTTGTTCATTTATCCTGTTCTCTAGATTCCACATATAAGTGAAATTATACAGTATTTGTTTTCTCTGTCTGACTTATTTCACTTAGTAAATACCCTCTAGGTCTACTTATGTTGCAAATGGCAAAATTTCATTCTTTATTATGGCTAATAGTCCATTGTGTGTATGTACCACATCTTCTATCCATTCGTTTATCAATGGACACTTGTGTTGCTTCCATATCCTGGCTATTGTAAATGATGCTAGTAGTGAACATAGTGTTTTCAAACTAGTGTTTTGAATTTCTTCAGATAAATACCCAGAAGTGGAATTGCTGGGTCATTGCAGTTCTATTTTTAATTTTTTGAGGAACTTCTGTACTGTTTTTCGTAGTGGCTGCACCCATTTGCAATCCCACCAATAGTACACAAGGGTTCCCTTTACTCCACATCCTCTCCAACACTTGTTTGTTGATTTATTGATGATAACCATTCTGACAGGTGTGAGGTGATATCTCATTGTGGTTTTGATTTGCATTTCCCTGAGGATTAGTGATGTTGAGCATCTTTTCATATGTCTGTTGACCATCTGTATGTCCTCTTTGGAGAAGTGTCTATTCATGTTATCTGCCCATTTTTTAAGTCACATTGTTTGGGGGGTTTTTGGTGTTAAATTATGAGTTTCCTGTATATTTTGGGTATTATCTCCTTATCAGATGTATCGTTGGTGAATATCTTCTTCCATTCAGTAGGTTTTATTTTCGTTTTGTTTCCTTTGCTGTGCAAAACCTTTTTAGTTTGATGTCCCATGTGGTTATTTTTTTGTTTCCCTTGCACAAGGAGATACATCCCCAAAAATATTACTAAGAGCGAAGTCAAAGAGTTTACTGCCTGTGTTTTTTTTTTTCAAGTTTTATGGTTTCAGGTCTTATAAGTTTTAAATCTATTTTGAATTTATTCTTGTGTATGGTTTAAGATATTGGTCAGTTTTATTTTTCCATGTATCTGTCCAGTTTTCCCAATACCA
>NW_017731641.1:1180612-1182555 GCF_001890085.2 Hipposideros armiger | reverse complement strand
GGGGAACAGACAAGTTGCTGTCCTTTTGTTCTTCAGTCTAGTTGTGGAGGACGTCGCTTCACTGGCCCATGCTGGTATTATCATTGCGCTCTTCCTGGCTGAGGCAGATCTGTAGCTGGCCATTGGGCAGTGGCTCACGGCAGCTCACGATGACTCACGAAAGCGCACACCTGCTGCCGCCCAGCCCCAGTGCAGTCTACGCCGTCCCCGGAGACTCACGGCAGCCCAACTCCAAGTCGAGCTGTTGTTCACCATCTTAGCTGTAGGGGGCGCAGCATCACTGGCTCATGTGGGATCTGAACCGGCGGAGGACCTGCTGCTCAGAGCTCACGCTCCCAAGCTAACACTTAACCAATGAGCCACTTGGCCGGCCCTCAAATTCTTTTTATGTGACCTTGTTTTGTTGGGTTTTGTTTTTTTCTTTCTTTTTTCCTTCACTGGAAGCTTTGAGGATATTCAGTCCTAGGTGTTGTGGAATTTCATGAGGATGTACCATAGTGTGGGTCTTTTCCCTCATTTATTGCTCTGGGTACTCAGTGGATCCTGTCATTCTAGAAATCCATGTACTTCAGTTCTGGGACATTTTCTTCTAATATTTGATTTTTTTTTCTCATATTGTCTTATTCTTTGATCCTTTTTTATAATATCCATTCTTTTTAATATGGATATGATGGCTTCAAAGAGAGCCCATTACAGTTATTTAGTTTTGTGCTCTGCACTGGAGTAGGTTTGCCTGTCAGTTCTAAAATAATGGCAAGGCCCTTCCCGTAGTGAGAACTTAGTGCTTCATCACAGTGTTACAGATCCCAGTCAGTCACATCCACGGGGACTAGGGAGGGTCTAGCCCCCTGTTCACGTGCCCCAATTTTATCATTGCCCTCAGTCAGTAGAAATGTACTGCTGCTTTCTTTATTCTATAGAAACATGTGTTACTGCTCTTTTTATGCATCCACAAGCTATGTGAGTATTTTTAAAAGTTAATACTACTGAGACACTAAGATAAATAAGGGAAGAAACTTTTTTTTAGAAAACTGAAAATTTATGGTGTAAAAACAGGGCCACTCTCTTAATACAGTTTTTTCGATGAAAAAAAAAAAAAAAGAGGAAAAAAAGGGAAAGAAAAGAAAAAACCACAGTTATTTGAATTGATAAGGACATAAAACCAGGATGCTTGCTTGCACTTCTTCCAAACTGCTTTTCTCCGCATAAACCAAAACATCAAAGGTAGTCCTCTCCAGGTGGGGTTCCAGGGTGGTTATCAGGGGCTCTTTTTCCTTCACTACCCACATAGGACCTGTTCCCTGGGTCCAGGCTTCCCAGCCTCTGTTGCTGCTCTCTGCGATTTCACCTTGGCCTTGCACTGACCTCCTTCATTCTTTAAGAAAGTATGTTATTAGGTCTCCCTAATCTTTTTTTTCTCTCACCTATTTTTTCCTTAATTATTCTCACTGGCCACTTTTTAAGACTGATGCTACCTGCTCAGCAAAGCAGTACTTTTAAAGCGGTTTCTTCTACGTTAGCCTCATCTTATCTTTCTAGTTGTTCTGGCATCTGTGGCAGATAATAGTTGTTGTTGTTGTTGTTTTGAGCTTTCAGATTCTCATTTCAGGGCTAAACAATGCTTTCATCTCTCAGTTCACTTACAGATCAAAGAGAATCTTATTAGGAAAAAAATATCCTGAAAAGAATATCAAGCTATTGTTAAGGTTTCAAGCTTAACCACTTTCCTGAATTCCCTTTGGCTTGTCATTCTCTTGTTCTTTAAAGGATTATTGGATTTGATCCAAGGATTATGCTTATAAGTACATTCCTAAAGTATATGACAGTTCCTTCAAAATCAATAAATACTAATCTCGGTGCTTGAAAGGTAAATTCTCTCACCCAGAAATTATATCTGCCCTTCAGAAACCTACAACCTATGATAAGGAACTGGTTGTTGAGCT
>NW_017731641.1:1173406-1174677 GCF_001890085.2 Hipposideros armiger | reverse complement strand
CTTGTGTGGGTTGTGTGTGCCCTCCTGTTGTAGTTGAGCCTTAATGATTACTGCTGTCACTTCAGTGGGTGGAGTTGACTCTCAGGCTGACTTGTTGTGAGGGCTGGCCATGACTACAGTGGGCGAGCTGTGGGGTAGGGCTGACCCCGCTAAGCAGGGGTGACTTTAGTGGGATTCTGGTACCAGCCATGTCTGCCCTTCAGGTTTGTCATTTGTGGAGCTGGTTGAGTGGTGCTCTGGTGTAGTCTGAAGTTGGCCACCAGGTGTGTTGGGTCTGGGGCCTTTGGGAGGGGCTCTGGTGAAAGCCAAGTTCAGCTGCCACTTGTGCCTGGGTTGGGGCTGCCTGGTGAGAGGTACAAAGCGATCTGGATTGGTGGCCGCTTGTTCTGGACTTGGAGGCATTTGGGAAAGGCTATGCTGCAAATTGAGGCCGCTGCCACTAGTTCCAGGCTTGGAACCCTTTGGTGAGTACCAGGATGTGGGATGGGGCCAGCTGCCATTGTGCCAGGTTTGTGGCCACCTAGTTGAAGCTACGTTTCAGGCCAAGACTGGTGGCTGCTTATGGCAGGCTTGGGGGCCACATGATGGGAGTCAAATACAAGTTGAGACTGGTTGCCACTTGTGCTGGGTTTGGGGCTACTTAGCAAGAGATATAGGGAATTCCGAGATCATATGCTGCTTGTTTGGGTTTTGTGAACCTTTGCGAGATTTTAGGAAAGTACTCAGCATGAGTCGAGGCAGGCCCCTTGTGTGGAAAAGCCTCTGGAGGAGATTGGGGCTGGTGCGTGAGTTGTGTATGGCAGATTTTCAGGAACTCTCAAGGGCAGAGCAATTGGTGTTAGCCAGGTTAATGGAAAGTACAGATTTGGCACCTACCAGCCGGATGGGAGGAGCGCACAACAAAGGAACAGTGGCACCTGCCTGCACTTCTGTCTCCAGAGAGAGCTGCCTTGATCCCTACCCTTCCAGCCCTTGCCCTGAATTTAGTCAACTCAGTTCCTCCTTGTATTCACCTCCCTGGTGCCTTTTGAGCTGCTGCCCCTGCACTGGAGCACAGAGAGTGAATGAGTTTGTAAGTGAGTTTGTGAGCAAGTGAGGCCATGCACGGTCCCCTCAAAAGCAGTGCCTAGGTTTCCAACAGTCCTCCATCTCACTCGGATGCAACCCCTGCTGGTTTCCACAGCCAGATATTATGGGGACTCCTCTTCCCAGTATTGTCTTAGACTGGGGAGCCCAGTTTCAGGCTGGGACCTCTCCTCAGGTGGGACCTC
>NW_017731641.1:1151783-1172416 GCF_001890085.2 Hipposideros armiger | reverse complement strand
AAAAAATAAAAAATAAAATGATTTATATATACAAATGTTCAATTAGTGTGAGAGGATGGTCTTGAAACCTTAAGCCTGAAATCCTTCTTCTGCCTGCCGGAACCAGATTACCTTTACTCACTGCATATCAGAAAAATTATAGTCTGAATGTCCATTTACTGTGCACACAGTTTTCACAGGAATTTGTCTTTTCCCATTTGGCCTATTTTTTTAAATGGCCTTTTATGGTCCTTACTATATTAAAAGTGGTGATAGGGTGTTTCTTTTAATAGGAAATGCTTTCTCTGTTGCACATTAAATTACTTTCTTTTAGCTCCAATCATGAGTAACAGCTTGCATTTGAGTTAGTTCATTCAATAAATATTATATTTGAAAACATATTATATGCAAGCACTGTTCTAGGGTCTTAGGATACATTGTCAACTAAACAAAAGATCCCTACTTTTGAGGAGCTTGTATTGTAGTGGGAGGAGTCAAGTGACAAATAATAAACATAATTAGTATCTTTTTTATATTACAAATGTAATTAGTATATTAGAGGGTGGTACGTGCTATGAAAGTAAAAAGTAGAACAGTTAATGCAGTGTTGGGGAGGTTGCAGTTTAAAATAAGTTGGTTAGGATAGCATCACTGAGACAGTATGATTTGAGCAAAGGCTGGGAACGTTGTGTAGATAACTGGGGGAGGAGCATGCCAGGTAGAAGGAGCTGCCAGTATAAAGAAAGGCCCTAAGGCCAGAGGGGCCAGGCCTGAGTGAGGAACAGTGAAGAGGCCAGTGTGTCCAGCGGAGGGGAATGGAGTTCCTCAGCTGTCTAGGAATGGTTCTCTCCCCAGTCAATTTTAGAAAGTGCATCATCAGCCAAAACAAATGAATAGTTAGGCAAAGAATTCCCATCCCATGAATGTTCTGCAGAGGGTACTCTATGAACACACAGACTCCTGTCTTAACTTCAATTAGGTAATTTCAAGTAACACAGAAGTTTCTTAAATCCAGGCCATAAGGCAGCTAAACAAACAAAAATCTCTTTTTTTTCTATAAAAAACTGATATTGGATCCGCATGCTTAGAAGATCTAGCATTTAGTAAAAACTGAAAATTTTACCATTCTAATTTATAGCTCTCCGAGTTTTGTTTTATAGCAGAGGATGGCCAAGATGCCAAATGCACTTGTCTCTAAGAGGAGCAGTGAAGGGTAAAGCTTGGACTGAGTCAGGGGAACTGCTCTTTAAGAGCAGGCTTTTTTACCTCCCTTATTTCTTTCAAGCTCTGTAGGTCTAAATCCTTTTAACGTTTTTATTTGGTGGTCTGCATTTTCTGTTCTTTGACTCCGTGAAATTTTGCATTTGTTTCTTAAGTTTCCAATCTAAATCAGGCACACTGCTTTCATAAGATCCTATTCAGTGACTGATTGATACAGTAGAATATTGCCAAAGTCACGTGCATATCAAGTACACTGTGTTGGTCTATATCCAGTATCATCTTTGTTCCAGATGCACAGTACTCTTTATAAAGAACCAGGCTGAGTTTATCCAGTGAGATCACTGGAGCTATTCCAGCCATCCATGCCCATAACTAATCTTTTCCCATGTTTCTGAATTTTATTTTATTTTATTTTTCATAGAGTATCCGTTTATAGTTTCTTAAACTTCTTTCTCCTCAGTTCCTTTCCTAATTTGTCATGATTATTTCATGTTGGAGTCCTATCTGAATTGCTGTTCATTGCTTCTAGAGTAGTTTTCCATGAGGTTGAAGCTCAGGTAAAAATCACATTCAAGAAAATGCTGAGAAGCATGGGTCTTTGACTTTCTTTTTTTTCTTTTCTTTTTTAAAGATTTTATTGGGGAATCAGGGAAGGGGAACAGACAAGGTGCTGTCCTTTTGTTCTTCAGTCTAGTTGTGGAGGACGTCGCTTCAGTGGCCCATGTTGGTATTATCATTGTGCTCTTCCCGGCTGAGGCAGTCGCTCGCCGGCCATTGGACGGCCGCTCACAGCGGCTCTTAGCAGCTCACACTGGCTGCCGGCCGCTCACGCTGGCTGCCAGCCACACATGGTAGCTTTTGGCAGCCCATTGCAGCAGGGGCTGCAGCCTACGCCATTGCTGGCAACTCACGGCAGCCCAGCTCCAGGTCAAGCTGTTGTTCACCATCTTAGCTGTAGAGGGCAGTGTCACTGGTCCTCATGTGGGATCCAAACCGGGGCCCTGCTGCTCAGAGCTGGCATCCCAAGCCAGCTCTTAACCAACGCGTCACTCGGCCGGCCCCGGTCTTTGACTTTCTGAGCAAAACATTCTACTTTGTTCTCACAGTAAAAGAGGACAGTGGTACAAGTTAATATAACTGCGAGTTGGAAGGGCCCTTGAAAAATTTGCCAGAACTTTTCTTCCTTTAGGTAGGACTGCATATGAATCACCCCCAAATTAAGTCTACCCTCTTTTTCTTTAAAAAGAAATCCAGTTCCATTGCCATTCTCAGTGGGAAGGCCAAGAGCCTAGCATTTAGTAGATATTTAATATTTAGATGTTGAATGACAAAATTAAAAAAGAATTTGAATACACTAAATAAAAGCAGGCTTATTCTTAAATTCCTCTTTACTGGGTATTCTGATAACTGAGTTTGAAACATAATTAAGAACCTAAGATGGGTATCTATTCAATTATTTTGTATCTGTTATATCTTTTTAAGATATTGTGCACTTGAACACGAACTTGAAAATAATGAAAAAATTGAAATTGAGTGATTTATTTTTGTTTATCTTAATGTTGCAGAACATTTTATTTTCCTTTTAGTTAACTCTAAGAATTGTAAAACAGATCTACTTTGTGTCTTTCTTATACTCTGTCCTTGGTTTTGCTATTAATGGGATTTGGATTACATGGCCACAATTCAGGGACCTCTGAGATGTTTCACCTGGCATTGACAGTGAATTCACTTAATCACAATTAACATTCAGCTGTACTTGCGGTTTTTAATCATAACATTTGCCAAGCTTCATGTTGTCAAAATATACCTTGCTTTTTTAGTTGTTAAACTCAGTACTGTTTAAGTCAGAAATCCTCAAGAAACTGAAAAGGGGTGGAAATTAGGTGGGACATTCTTACTAAACGCTTTTATTTTTATCATGACAGAAAAGTTTTCCCTTCTTTAAGACTTGTCAAGTTTCACCTCCTTGAGAGCTCCTCTATAATGATGACATTTTCTGAGATCCCCCAGACTTGGATGAATCTGTATTTGTACACAGCATATTCTGTGTATTCTGTTGGCATGAAAAGCAAGCAGTTGAGGATATCGCCATTTGTAACTCGTGCTGTCTTAATAGGAGGAATTTGGTTTTTAAGGACTCACTAGAACATAAAATGTTGGCCTTGAAGATTTACTTAATCTCATTTTGAATGAATAGCCTATGTCATCTGTGATGCAAGTGTATGATCGTACTACTTGATACATGGAAAATATATATTTTTAAGTATTTTTGAAGTCTTCTATCTTAGCAACATGTGTCATTATTTTCAGGATATACCTTCTCAGAAGTTTCACAGGAGAGAAAGCAGTGACAAAGGAAGTTCTCATTCTTGGCACGGTAAAAGCATCAACTTCTGTCACCAATTTCTAATTCAAATCAGATTTTAATTTCTGATTAAAATTATTCCTTCTTGAAGCAGTTTAGTTCCTATACATGATGTGTTACTTTGGTTTTATAATTGAAAATAACTAACATCAGCAACATCTGAGCTCTTGAGCTTGGAATACCAATGTGGTTTATTTTGGGACATGAGTTAAAAGACTTTCTGGAATTTGAGGTCATACCTCTTAATCATTACCTCCGATGAGGTCACCCTCACATTGTTCATATGTGGTTCATTGTTGGCTAGTAAAATGCCAAGAATAAGTGGTATCAATCTGGCATTTTATGAGTGACTATGTTAAAGCAAATTTTCAGGAAATGAATGTGATACAGATCTTACCCCACGGAAGATAGAGGGTGTGAGGCTCATATGATTTCGGGGTAAAAGTAAGAGCAGACTGAGTTAACCAGCTAGAGGAAATACTTCAAGACTGGGGTAAACAGAGAAATCAGATCCTAGTTTGTTGAGATGTAACTCCTGTCTTTCAGTTCCATCTCTTTGTGTGGATTAGAAGGCAGAAAATGGAAAATTTGCTCTATACACTGATAGGAATGCCTGCAGTCTACATTATAGAACTGAATTCATCAGCTACCCGAGTCAAATACTTTTTAATTTGTTACTTGTCAGCGAGGTTGTTTGAATGTCTTATATAGTATCTTATACTGGGGATCTTTTCCTTCCTTCCTACCCGCCTACTTGCTAAAAACCAGATGTATTGGAATTAGTCCAAAAGCCGCAATTAGAGGGCTTTGATTTCTTCCAAGTCAGAGGATGACTATCTTTTTCTCTTAAAAAAATGTAGTTAACCCTTTTCTATGTTTACACTAGAGAAATAAGCAGCTTTTATTTCAGTCACTGTTTTATTTTATTTTTTTAAGATTTTATTGGGGAATTGGGGGAGGGTAACAGTGTTGGGGAATTGGGGAAGGGAAACAGAGAAGTTGCTATCCTTTTGTTCTTCAGTCTAGTTGTGGAGGACGTCACTTCACTGGCCCATGTTGGTATTATCATTGCGCTCTTTCCGGACGAGGCAGTCACTCGCCAGCCATTGGACCGCAGCTCACAATAGTGCACGCCTGCTGCCAGTCAGCCCTACTGCAGCCTACACCATCACCAGCAACTCATGGCAGCCCAGCTCCCTCCAGGTCGAGCTGTTGTTCACCATCTTAGCTGCAGAGGGCACAGCGTCACTGGCCCTAATGTGGGATCCTAACCGGGGCCCTGCTGCTCACTCAGAGCTGACATTCCAAGCCAGCTCTTAACCAACGTGCCACTCGGCCGGCCCCACTGTTTTATTTTTTAAAACAGAAGGCCGGGGTGGGGAGCTTTTGAAGCAAGACGTGTACCACCTTCTTAAGCTATTCATTTTTGCCTTTTACTTTCAGGCAAAAATGCCATCATTAGAACTTCCTGTCCTGTCAATTTATTCCACCCACACATATGCCAAAGTGAATTCTGTTTTCTTTCTGGCCTGTCAGTTGTTTGAGCTGAAGAGTGCACACTAGAAGCAGACGGAGAGATACATAGATCAGCATGAGGAACTCAGGCTGGAGGACCTCACTGAATATTAGATGGAAAAAGGCATCAGATTTTGCCATCTTTGCTGGCACCAAGATGCCATGAAAGCAAGAGCTATTGGGGTTCTTCGATGTTTCAAATCCACAAGTCCTGTAGTTCGTGCACACTGATTTTATTCACATATCCAGTCTCTTTTCCGTCTTTTTGTTTTTCCTGTGTTTCTTAATACATTTTTCCTAGAACATTTGCTTTGATTTTCCCCTTTTTCATCCATCAGGTACAAGCATTCTATTTCCTGCCAAGCTGACAGGTTTCATAGTGTAACTATCCTATCTTACATGAAGACTTAGGCCTTAAAACATGTCAATGAGGTTGCTATTAACTTTTCTTAGCATTTACCAAGTATCTGACCGTTATTTTGTTGAACTCTGTTGGCCTTGAAGGATTTCCCAGTGGCTTAGCAGTAATTGGAGTAATAAAGACACTGCCACAGATAATTGCCTTTGTTTTCTTGTGGCAGAAAAGCTTTTCCCATCTCTGCTATACATAGCATGTTCCACTAAAATGAAAATTCAAATAGTGATCACATAAAGAAACCGATGTTTCAACTAGTTGGTGCATGTAAGGAATTCTGTGTAAGATTTTCATAATTAGCTTGGAAGCTCTTTAGCAGTAACTGCATATTGTTTAGGGTACAATGCTAAAACGGAGTTTTCTTTCTGAAGCAATACTCTAGAAGGAATAAGATGTGGTTTATGCTTAGAAGCCACTGCAGTGTACATATGAGATTGTATCACATGAGACATCCTTTAGACTGAAAAAAAGATGTTACCGGTTAGAAAACTGGGTGACTATATGATCAGATATTCTGTAGCATATGGAATTACCCCTCATTCAGTTCCTAAATAAGAGGACCGAAAACATCCCAGTAACAACTTGTCATACTTAATTCTCTTAAATTGTGTAGACGAAGTGGACCTTCAGAACAGTTGACTCTGTAAAGAAAAAAACCAAAAAGCTTAGTATTCAGTAGAGACCAAGAATTGACCAGCAAAAATGACCTTGCATATTTTCCAGGAGAAAATGATAGGACTGATCTAGGGCTCTGGTGGATTAGTGGTGGTGATGGGTAGTAGCCAATAATCCTGTCACCAGAAAACGTGTATTTTTCAGCTTCTGAATTTAAATGACTGCCATGATTGCATCAGCAGAGTGCCTCGTCACGTAGCAGCTATTATGCATTACACAGAATTATTTCAAGTAAATCTGCTCTCTAGAATGTAGCAGCTTCCTTTTTTGATAGTTTTGAACTAAAAATTAAAAACAAAGCTGAGAAGCTAATACTTGAAGAATGTCTTTAGATGGTAATAGTGTGGTTAAGAGCATGGACTTGGGAGGCAGACTGCCTTGGTTTGAATTCTGACACCCAGTTTTTCTGTATCTCAGTTTTCTCCTCTCTAAAATGGGGTAATAAAAGTACTTCATACGGTTATGGAGATTACTTGAGTTAATATTTGTAAAAAGTGCCTGGCATGTGATAAACACTATATAAGAATTTGTTAAATAAAATGCTGGTTTAGTAGCTGAATTAAGCATTTAATTCTGAAGATGTCTGTTTTCAAAACTTAATAAACGTTAAATTACTTCCCTGTATACTTTATTTTCATCTTTCTCAATACACAGTAGTTTTTACCTGGGTGTAATTTGTTCAGACGATGGGTTTATAGAACCCTGTTTAAGGAAAGAGCATAAGCATGCATGCTTTTCATTGTGTACTTTTTAAAAATATCCCCAAACTTATGGGTTGTCCTTTATGTGGTAGGAGTAACCACTCTTCTACCACTACTTCTCCAATCTAGAGCATAGACTTTAGAGTAGGAAATGACTTCACAGAAATTAACACTTCATAGGAATATTTTAATGGTGATTAACTTCTGACTATTGATATTAGCAAGCCTGGGAAGCTGTTAGACTGTAATAAATGAAGTGTACACTTAAAGGAAGGGAGGATGGCATATGGTATGCCTAGATTGCATCCTGCATTTAGCAAGAGTTGGGTTGTTTGATTTCGTTTAGGTGTTTCCTGTTTGCCTCCTCATAAGAATTCCCTGATGATTCTGGTTCAGTAATTTTCTATCAGAGCCCAGAAACATACACTGTCTTTTAAATTAATGGACTACTTTTAAGAACATATACTTTTAACAAGCATCTCAGATGATTATTAAGTTAAAACAAGATTTACTGAATTAAATAATTCAGCCATCTTCTCTGAGCCCTAGATTTCTCACCAACAGAATTAAAGATTTGATGAAAAAGACAGCTTACTTCCCAACTCACTTCTATGATTCCTATATTTCTAATGATTATGATATTAAAGAATTCTGTTACGTGTGATGGATATGGGGTGAGGAACTGATCCTTCTGTTTACCAGAAAAATTAAGTCAGCAAAGTTTTAAAAACATTTTTTTTTGTTGTCGTTTTTTAAAGATTTTATTGGGGTATTGGGGGAGGGGAACAGTGTTGGAGAATTGGGGAGGGGGACCAGCCAAGTTGTTGTTCTTCAGTCTTCGTTGTGGAAGGCTCCAGTCGCCATCTGGCTTCCCGTTGGCAGCTCGTGGCCTCTAAGCTCAAGGTGCTGTGTTCAATCTTAGTTGCCAGTGGGCGTAGCCACCATCCCATGCAGGAGTCGAACCAGCAGCCTTGTTGTTAAGAGCGCATACTCTATCCACTGAGCCATCCAGGTGGCAGCTCAGGTCAAGGTACCAAGTTCAGTATTTAGTTGCGGGTGGGCATTGCCACCATCCCATGCAGGAGTCAAACCCGGCAGCCTTGTTAAGAGCGCACGCTCCATCCACTGAGCCATCCGGGCAGCAGCTCAGCTCAAGGTGCCAAGTTCAGTCTAAGTTGCAGGTGGGCATAGACCATCATTGAACAGGCAATCTTGTTGTTACACCAGCTGAGCCATCCTGCCACCTGTGGCAGCTCAGTGACAGCTCAGCTCAGGCACAGCGTCACTGGCCCATGTGGGAATCAAACCAGCAGCCCTGTTGCTCAGAGCTCATGCTCTTAAGCCAACTCTTAACTGATTGAGCCACTTGGCCGGCCCTTAAAAACGTTTTAGGGCCGGCCAAGTGGCGCATTGGGTAAGAGTTGGCTTGGGACGCCAGCTCTGAGCAGCAGAGCCCTGGTTTGGATCCCACGTTAGGGCCAGTGACGCTGCGCCCTCTACAGCTAAGATGGTGAACAACAGCTCGACCTGGAGCTGGGCTGCCGTGAGTTGCTGGCAACGGCATAGGCTGCAGTGGAGCTGCAGTGGGCTGCCATGAGCGGCCAGCAGCCAGTGTGAGCTGCCATGAGTTGCCGTGAGCGACTGTCCAGTGGCCGGCAACCGATCTGCCTCAGCTGGGAAGAGCGCAGTGATGGTACCAACATGGGCCAGTGAAGCAACGTCCTCCACAGCTAGACTGAAGAACGAAAGGACAGCAACTTGTCTGTTCCCCTTTCCCGATTCCCCAATGCTGTTCCCCTCCCCCAATTCCCCAATAAAATCTAAAAAAAACCCTCATTCTTAAAAAAAACAAAAACGTTTTAATAAAGAAAGAAAGCTTTTAATATAACAGTAAACTTCACAGAATTGTTAGTAATTCCATTCTTTTAAATATTGACAATGGAAGATAATAAAATACCCCAAACTCTGGCAATACATACTGCCTTCTGTGTTGTGTGTACACACATGCTATTTGAAGTATTGCTATTTTAGACTTAATGGTCCTTAGATTTAGCAAGTTTACTATAATTTCAAGCAATTACAATTTTATAGTTCTCATTCTAATTCACGATAATTCTTTTACTTTTGCTAGTTATCTCACCTAAACATAATTGGTCATTTTCCATATATCTCTGCTTGATAATAATACCTTTCCCATTTATCACAGTGTCTCTGAGACCACTCTGTGTTTAGCTAGGGCAGGGGTCGGCAAACTGCGGCTCGCAAGCCACATGTGTGGCTCTTTGGGTACGTTCCATCTCAAAAATTTGCCGACCCCTGGCACAGCCAATCCTGTCCCTCACAACAATTAAAAAATTATTCGAGAGCCATAAATATATTTTTACATAATTACCATTATGTGAATAATATCCTTTAAAAGTTTTATAAATGAAACTATGATAGTTTTATTTTCATTTCAATTTTACTTCAGAGCCACATGTACGTACCCAAAGAGCCACATGTGGCTCGCGAGCCACAGTTTGCTGACCCCTGGCGGCTCTTCCATCTCAAAAGTTTGCTGACCCCTGAGCTAGAGAGACGTGTCTCACTGCCTATGAGGACACAATCGTACAGCAACAAGAGATGTATAACAATCAACCAATGAGCATTGATTGTTCTTGACCTAGTGATTTATTTATTTATTTATTTTTTAGCTGATAGTAAATGGGTAATTGAGGCTATTAACACATTTATCTGTGAGTCCTTTTATCCCCCTGAACCTTCCCCAAGCCTGTCTCATGTAAAAATAACAGATATTTCTTAGGCTTCACAAAATGATGGCCAGTAATTGATATGAGATGACATTGTTTTGAGGGTTTTTTGGCAGGGGGTTTGGGGGGAAGACAGCCTTCAGGAACAAAAGAGATGGCAGTATGAAGCACCAAAGTCATAATTTCACAGTTACTTTGTTTTAGATGAATCTAATTCCTTAATTTCGGGTTGCTCATTAATTAATGAATTTCTGTTAAGCAGGGGATACTTCTAGAACACTTTCAGGGTATAAAGCTTATTAAAACTGTTTAATGTATGTGCTATTTTGAATGGTACACTTTACAGATCTAATTGTGGTCCATGGTGTTTAATCTATTTTAGAAACTGGATGGCTTCTACAGGGAGCCAGGCCTCTGATATAGACGAGATTTTTGGATTCATCAGTGATGGCGCACCCCCCACCAAAAAGCCCAGGTAAACAGGGGAAGGGAATCTGAGAAGTGTAGTGCCACTGCCACTAATGGTAGATAATGAAAGATAATGAACTTGCCCTACATCCAGTTGTTTTCACGAATTAATATTGACCTTTATAAAAAAATTATTTTAAATTTTTATCAAGATCATAAATGTATATAATTTTTAAAGTCAGTACTTAACACTCATAATGCCTCGTTCCTCTTAAGAGACAATCACTTGCAACTTTTTATATGTTTCTCTAATACTTAACATCCATATTTTTAAATGTGTGTATACTGCTATATTTTAGTATTTTGGTTTTATCTATTTCCAATTATGGAAGATAAGGAGTAGGCTTGCTTTCATGTGTCCTCCCCCACATTGTCCCTCCCCCCCATACACATCCTACATATGTTTTAGATCACATTTTTTGGTTATATCAGTTTTTAATATCTGACTGTATAAGTATTATAGTATTCATAGATGAGCCTAATATGTGTTGGTATTACATTTCTTTTCTTGTCCATTTTTCCCTTCAACTTATTAAAGATTGTCTCATTTTTTTTTGGTTTGCTTTGTTTTCTGTGTACCTATGAGTTTATCTTCAAACTCTGTGACAGAAGAGTCAGCCTCCTTGATATGCTGACACATGTCACCAATTTACTAGTTACATGTGTTTTATGAACAACTCTCTGCTCTGGACAGTTGCTCTCCAGGCTGCTGCTTCGCTGATTTTGCTGTTTTCCTTTCCCATCACCCTGAGAATTCCTTTTACGTCTCTTCTGTATTGCATCCTGTTTTCTGGATCTCAGGTCTTCTGTTTTGGTGTACTCCTTCATTGTGCTGAAGAGTGTCCTCATTAGCTTCTTCAGTGAGGATGCATAGAAGAAAAGCTTTTGGAGACGTTTGAAGATGTCTTTATCATACACTTACATTCGTCTGATGATTAGGCTGAATGTAGAATTTTAGGTAGAAAATCGTTTTCCTTGGTGTTCTGAAGCCATTGCTTATTCTCTGTTAACATCTCAGTGTACCTCCCAAAATAGCCACTCTTTTCTGTTTCCCAGTCGTTTGTATCATGTGACCTCTTATTTTTTTCTCATTAGAAGCTTGTAAGGATTGTTATTTTATTCTCAGTAACCTGAAATTTTTACAGTTTTTCTCTATTTTGTCTTTTTAGAACTCTTGGTATTCAGACGTGAGACTTTCAGGATTAAGTCTCTAATTTTCTTATATTTTTCTATCGTGTTTTATAATTCTACTTTCTCAGATTTTTTTCAGTTGTATCTTCCAACCTTATGAACTTTGTATTTCTGTTATATTTTTAATTGCCAAGAAATCTTTTTGTTTGCCCATCTGTTTTTAGCATCTGTTCATGTTTTATAGATGCCAATTAAATAAAAAGCCATTTAAATAAGATGTCATTGTTTTCTTTTCAATTTTTATTTTCTTTCCTTTATTGTCTCTTGTTTCCTCCAAATTCCATTCTATCTTCTAGTTGTTTTGTTGAAACTCCTGTGTTTGGGGCTTTACCCAAATATGAGCTAACCCTTATTTGTCTGTTCATATCAAAGAGAAAACCCTAAAAAGCCAATTGGAGAATCTGTGTGTGCATAAGGGGCTTGGTCGCTGATGGGCTTCACTGTGGGTATCAAACTTGGGACAGGCTCTACAGCTGAGGAGCTCCCACCGATCAGCAGCTTGGGGGTCTTTTCTCTCCTGCTGGCCATTTTCCCCAGAGAGGAATCTTCCCATTTGCTGACTGGATGGGGGATGGGGTACAGGTATAAGGTTGACTGCCAGTGAGCGGGAGTCTTCTGGGGGAAGGGAGGAGAGGAGAGTCTTATATTTCATATACAGACGTTTACTTAATCCCCCTCCCCAAGCTGTGCACAGTGTTCTCACACTCAGAATCCTCTGGTTCACTCTTTCTGGAAGGCAAGCCTCCAGTCTTAGAGCTCTGGCTGCTTAGTGCAGTAGCCTTGCAGGGACTTCCCCTGTTTTGGCCCCACCTGCTCCCCCACCTTCAGATGTACCCTAATAATCCCAAGCTTCTGCAGAAAGAATCTGCTCGTACTTTACAATTTCTAAAATTGTGTTGACCTCTGTTGTAGGCTGTCATCTTTTCCTATTCTACTTTTTATGAATTTTTGCCTTCCAAAAAAAAATTACTGTTATTTTAGTGGTGTTGGGAAGAATCAGAAATGAAACACAACTGTTAAATTTTTCCTTTTTAACTGGAAGTCTTAAATTAGGGAAAATTGCACCTCAAATTTATAATATATGAGGTAAAAAATTCAAATAGTACAGCACAATGAAATGAAAAGTAAAAATCCTTTTTCTCCTCAATTCTCACAGTTAACCACGATTTATAGTTCTTGTGACTCCTTCTGGAAATTTTCTGAGTTTATATTTGTGTATGCTTCACTATCTTGATTCCCTTAACTGAAACTCATTTTTCACTTGCTTCTAATATCCATTATTAGTCTTTTCCAGTGGACTAAACTTTTGAGATTAGGAACTCCATTCTGTTCATAAATATATCATTAGTGTCTACTGTAGTGTTTGTTACTTTATACATTTTTTATATTTGTTGAATGACTGAATGTAGGAGCTGAGGACAGGGAAGGCAATATAGAGGTTTTTCCCAAAGCCAGGTTTCCCATGGCTAAAAGTACTGTTCGTTCTTGGGTTACGCCAAAATGCTGATCCTGTTTCTCTTCATTTTATTATTTGGACAAAAGGATGAGAAAGGCAGTTTCTTGAGAAAAAGCATGCCAGCAGCAAAAATTAAATATATTTCAAACATTTTAATATAGTCTCCAGAATAAGAGGGGGTGGGGAACCAAAACACAAAAACCTGTGCTTACGGTGTCTCACATAAAAGCGTCAGGACAGAATGCTGTCTTTTTTTAGGTTTGTGGGGCTCGTGTTTTTAGAATTCCGTTGGCCACTTGTTTCTTTTTGGTCTGAGGATATCTAGAACAAACCGAAGGCAGACTTTTTCCCATGTGTTTGACGATCTCCCCCTCAATTTTAGTCATGCTCAATTTTAATCATGTTCACAAAACTTGGGATTACATTTTTTATTGGCCTTCTTTCATCTCCTGTTTTATGTTTCTCAACAATAGCAACTTAATTTGTATGGGGTTCTGTTCTCTCAGGAATCCAAATCAAACGTGGTCTTGGTTTCAAATACAACGTAGTTAGCAAAATTAATCTGAGCCATAATATAATTGGGCCTTTTCCTTATAGTAGTGGGTTTTCTTAGATTGAGAGGACCATGAAGGAGAAAACTTGATTTTAAGATTGCTTTTTAGGAGTCCTGAAATAGCTTTATTACTTTGTTTTTCAGCCAGCGCTGGCACAATATTCTGGTCTTTTTGCTTAAGCTATTTTGGAGAAGTGTCAGAAATGAGCATTTGTCATCTTTGTAGCTATAGAAGTTATAGCTGAACACCATGGTTTTAGAGAGTCTCTCCCTGTGCCTCATATCCTTTGGATATTCCACATCCTCTTATTTGTTGGACTTTTTCAGGAAGCTGCTTCCAAGCTTAAAAACTAAGAAGCCTCGGGAACTGGTTCTGGTGATTGGAACGGGCATTAGTGCTGCAGTCGCCCCTCAAGTTCCAGCCCTGAAATCCTGGAAGGGGTTAATTCAGGCCTTACTGGATGCTGCCATTGATTTTGATCTTCTAGAAGATGAGGAGAGCAAAAAATTTCAGAAATGTCTTCATGAAGACAAGAATCTTCTCCACGTCGCCCATGACCTTATCCAGAAACTCTCTCCTGTGAGTACACTGCCATTTGAAATTCCCTAAAACCCATCACATGCATGCTGAATGTAATCAGAATATTCATTTCTAACGTGTAGATTTGCATAGCGTTTGCCTCTTCTGTAAAATGTCTGTTTATGGACTTATTCGGGTAGGCACCTTGACCCCATTTCAGGAGAGGGGGTTAGGGGGAGGGGGAGAGAGAGGGAGAGAGAGAGAGATGAGGCCTTTATGATGAGACCACTGTTCCATTATCACTATATTTTGAACTTACTTTTTTCCTTACTCACTACTATAAAAGCTGTGTTCACTGGCATCTGTGCCTTTTCGGGAACCACAGAAAGATTACAGATAATTTTTATCATTTTATGGAAGAAGCAACACAAGCTTTTAATGTTCCTTTTAAAGGCAAGCACTCAAAATATTTGTAAGGAATTCTGTCTTACTTTATCAAACAGAGTTGGATACCAATTCCCTAATGGCTAACGGGCCTCCTTGTCTTGTTTTGTCTTAAAACTGTCTTAAAAATCAGGATTTGCTTAAGAAATATCTGGAAATAATAGAGTAGCCCAAGCATGTTCTAAATCTTAGTAAGTTAAGTGCACTTTAAAAATATATATCTCTTATTCCTTAAAAAACAGGTATTTATTAGTAACTTCCTTCTGGTTCGTGACTCATTTCAGAAACTTAGGGCCTTTTACTCCCTCTTTTCACTTCCTTGTCCTTAATTGGGATAAATTGTTGCTAACCTAGAACAATGTAAAGGATTAATAAATAGGCTTTAAAGAGCTCATGGGACTGCCACCTCATACCACATACAAAAATTAACTCAAAATCGATGAAAGACTTAAATATAAGAGCTAAAACTATAAAACTCTTAGAAGAAAACATAGGATTAAAGTTTCATGATCTTGGATCTAGCAGTCATTTTTAAAACATGACACCAAAAGCATAGGCCACAAAGGAAAAAATAGATAAACTGCACTTCACCAAAATTAAAACCTGTTAGGCTCAAAGAACACTATCAAGAAGTGAAAAGGCAGCCTCAGAATGGGAAAAAATATTAGCAATTCATATATCTGATAAGGATGTAGTATCCAGGATATATAAAGAACTGCTACAACTTTACAATAAAAAGGCCAATAATCCAATTTTAAAATGGCAAAGGATTTGAATAGACATTTCTCCAAGATATACAAATGGCCAACAAGCACATGAAAAAATATTCAACATCATTAGCCATTAGAAAAATGTACATCAAAACCATGTGAGATACCACTAGGATGGCTAGAATCAGAAGTCAGTTAATAAGTATTGGCAAGGATGTGGAGAAATTGGAACCTTCATGTACTGCTGGGAATGCAAAATAATGCAGACAATGTGGAAAACAGTCAGGCAGTTCCTCAAACAATTAAATATAGAGTTGGCATATTACCCAACAGTTCCACTTCTAGATATATACCCAAGAGGAATGAAGACATGTGTTCATCCAATAACTTACAAATAGGGGCAGCCGGTTAGCTCAGTTGGTTAGAGCGCAGTGCTTATGACACCAAGATTGCTGGTTCAGTCCCCACATGGGCCACTGAGATGCGCCCTCCAAAACTAGATTGAAACAACTATTTGACTTCGAGCTGAAGGGTCCTGGAAAAACACAAAAAATGTCTGGGAGAATATCAATAAAATGATACATTAAAAAACAAACAAACTTGTAAATGAATGTTTATAGCATTATATAGCATAATAGCCAAAAGTTGGAAATAACCAAAATGTCCATCAGCTGTCAAATGGATAAACAAAATGTGGCGCATTTATATAATAAAATAATATTTTACAATAAAAAGGAATTAAGTACTGATACATTCCTCAATGTGAATGAACCTTTAAAACATTATGCTAAGTGGAAGCCAGTCATAAAAGACCCCATATTAGATGATCCCATTCATAGGAAATGTCCAGGACAGGGAAATCTGATAGCGATAGAAAGTAGTTGCATAGGGCTGGAGCAGAGGTGAAGGGCAGAGGGTGCTAGTTAAAGGGTTTGGGGTTCTTTTTGAGATGATGAAAATGTTCTAAAATTAATGTGGTGACAGTTGCACGTCTGTGAATCTACAAATAATCATTTAATTGTATGCGTCAAATAGGGGAATTGTGTATGTTAAGTATATCTCAAAGCTGTTAAAAATAACGTTACAAGTATGGAAAAGGTGTATGATTTAAACACTCGCCAATAGAAAGTGAGAGTGGCTATTTAATATCTGATAAAGTACACTTGAGAGTGCAAAGAGGAAAGAAAACATACATTTTTTTTAGTGTCCAAAAAATTACAAAATTATTATCATATAAAAGATAATTCAAGAGCCATATAGCCAAAAAATGTAAGGGAAAAGTATTAACGAGGTGTGTCAGCCAGTTTATTAATAAAAATGTTATTTTTCTGGAAAAAAAGAGCTCGTGTGGAAAGAGTACTATATCACTCCAGGAAGACTAGTGTGGATGAAGAAGTCCTGTTTCAATCTGGGACCTGCAGTGTTTCTGTGCCACCCTGTAACTTTAGCTGTAGCCCTCATGAATTCAAACGGTCTCCTGAAAATACAAAACATGATTTTTCTAGTTTGGGTTAGTTATGATGGAAAGTAACGAGAAGATTTGAAGTCAGTGTCAGTAAATGTATACCTACCAAATACATCAAACCGGAGTCACGTGTTATCTGTGGATGATGACTTATTATTAACTGTAAAGTTGTGGAGTAATATCACTTCCAATAGAATAGCAACTATTACACTTTTTGCTCTCCAGACTCCTTTACATCTAAAAAATTTTTGAGAATCTAAAACAGTTTTTGTTTATGTGGTTTATATCTGTCAGTATTCACTATTAAAAATTAAAACAGAAAATTTTAAAATATTAATTCATTTAAAAACAATAATCTATTATATCTTAACATAAATGTTTATGAAAAATAATTCTATTTTCCAAAACAAAGATAAATTTGTGAGTAGTATTGTTTCACATTTTTGCAAATCTCTTTAATATCTCTGCTTAATAGAAAACAGCTGGATTTTCATACCTGCTTTTTATAGTCTGCTTTGTTTGTGTTGGTTTGGTTTAAATATATGAAAAAAAATCAGGTTTCACAGTTACATAATTGGAAAAGAGAGAAGTATTTTAAGTCTTTTTGGGTAATTGTAGATATTCTTTGTTGATACTACAAAAAAACTCAGAAAGTGGTGACTTCCTAAAAATTAATAGCAGTATAGAATCTGAAATCAAATTATGTCCATATTAATGGTAATATGAAATTTGAACTTATCCTGTTAAATAAAATACATTGATCCATCTTGCACTTAGAATGAGTCTTTTACCCGTGTATAATTTTGTAACATCATGCATTGGTCATTTGGAAAATATTGGTTCACTGAGTTATACATATGTTCCAGATGTTGATACATTTAACTACACAATCAAAAAATGCATTCATTAATATCACTACCGGTCTCATCACAAAAAGGTGTTTGGAAGGTGTCAAGCTCGATGGTGACTGATAAAAGTTTTCTAATAATGTTGATTTTTGCTTGAAAGCTCCGATTCCATCATTGACAACAATAGCAGCAATCAATTGTTGTTTTCCTCAAAATGATAGGCTCCCTTCGTTCATTTTTGAGAAAAGGCCTGAGAATACCCAAATCTGAATAACTGAAGTTTGTCAGTCACTCTTTCAAGTAAAACTGATGCTTGTGGGAAAAGGTGACTAGTTCAGCTTAAAACTCCAATAATCACACAAGTGTTTTGCCTCAAGACAACCATCATATTTCAGTATGCAGCAGAAGTGCTTTGCATATTTCCTGTTTCTTTACGCAGACATGTAAAAGGACATGTATTCAAGAGTCAAGATTTAATACAACTAGTTTTTACTGCTTCATTAAGGACATTCTTAAGTGAAACTGGCATCTTTTTCTTACCAAAAGTCTTTGGTAATGAAGAATACAGTGATTACTGGCACAACTTGGTTTGCTGTCTGATTCATGCTAATGTTGATGTAAGAAACGTCTAAACCTGTGGAGAATTTTTATGAGTTTATTTGAGCCAAACTGACGACATATACCAGGGAGCAAGATTTCAAATGCTGTGGAGAAGGGCAGTTTTGCAGCTTGTTTTATACATTAGAATCAAAGGAGGAGACATAAGGAAGGTACATGAAATCCACTGGTGGTAGATGAAGGACGTGGGAGAAAGCAAAGCTGGAAAATCTCTAGGATAAAAGGCAAAATGGAGAGAGAAACAAGTACTTCTTTTACATGGTGGTACAGGATAGTTAATAATTAACATTTACAGCACACAGAGATAGTATACGGGGAACAAGATAACAATGAGGGATTCTGTGGGCTTGTGCTTTGGTGCCAGTGGTTGTGCATTCGGTTGTGCCTTTGATGGGTAGGAAAAGAAAATTACTCTGACGTTTCAAAGATATGTTATCCTAGATGCCTAAGAATAGAGCCTACTTAAAGTAAAGATTGATCTTTGCTAAGGAAGCTATGGGCCTGGTACATGTCGGCCTGCTATGACCTGCTCAGTTAGGAATTTGTGATCAGATCGTCCTGTGTGGTTACTTTTGGTTTCTGAGCTTGTCTGGTCTGCCATGTGGCCCCCCTGAGCTTGTCAGGTTTATTGCATAGACTCCTTTTCATTCACATAAGGCACAAGCAATCTTACCCATCATTGCCTTTGCACTGTCAATGCAAATATAAACATAGTTTAAAAGACAAATGTCACCATAATGTTATTATGAAAATAATTTTGACTTTGCAGACCCCTTAAAGAATCTTAGGGACCCAGGGGGGTCCGTGGGCTGTGTTTTGAAAAACATTCCTATAGAGGATATGTAAGAAAACTATACAGGCAACCCAAAGGCTTTTAAAAAGAGACAGAGGCATCTGGGGAAATTTGAACATTATCGGAGTATTTGCTATTAAGGAATTAATAGTACTGCATGTTTTAAGGTATGATCGTGGTGTTGCAGTTAATGTTTTATTTTATATGTAAAGGGAAGTCCTTATCTTTATGGGAACCTATTGAAGTATCTGAATGAAATGATAAAATGCTGGAATTGCTTCAAAAAAAATCAGTGAAGCAGGGCAGGAGTGTGATGGTCGGGGAGCTTAAGCGAAACAAGATTGGCCTTGTGTGATCATGGTTCAACCTGATGATGGGTGCATGGGGTTTTCTTATACTCTTCTTTTTACTTTTGTGTGTGTTTGACAATGTCCATATTAAAAACAACAACAACAATCTAACAGTAATATGGCAGTGTTAACAGGCCCATTTACTGAGCCAGCTTCTTATAGTAGGGAGGTGACCTTGTCAGTCAATGTAGAGAGCATTCGGAATCAGAAAGACTGCCATTTAAATGCATTGAGACCCTGGGTGAATCAGTCTCAGAATCTGTTTCTGCACCTGTAAAACTGGGGTGATACTACTTACTTCGTGGGTCTTGTGAAGAACAAGTGAGATAATGTATATAAGGTGTCTGGCACATAGTAAATGTGCCATAAATGTTAATAAACTCAATGAAAGTCAGAATTGGTTTCTTCTGGTTTTTACTCTACCTGGGATCAGAAAGGTGAGAGTTCCAGTGTAGAAGGAAATGAAGTAACATTGGATTCAGTTCACCATTTGAAATGAATGAGAAAATGTCTGTTGAAGTTGTGTGGGAGGTCAGCATTTCCTTTTAACCAGGGAACTTCCTTGTTTGTTTTCATTCCTTTGTCTTGATTTAGAGAAGCCACTGGTGGGAAATTTAGTTCTAGCGTCACCTGCTTCAAGAGAGAAAAACATTCATTTTTAAGTCTGAGGAAATCAGAGCAGCTACAAAAACCACATTTCTTCCTAGTTAATATGCAAGATGTAATAACTTCAAGAAATAGGACTGAAAGATAGTTAGCTAAAATAAGTGATTCGTGACATTTATTTCCAGGCTTTAACCCTTTTGTATGTCTTTTCTTAGAAGCAAGAAAATATTTTCCACACCCATGATTAGCTGATTGTATACCAGGAGTTTTTATCTGTGTGTGTAATGATTAAGCTGGTGTTGGAATATTGTGTTATGTAATAGTGTATGTATGAATCAAAAGGAAATTATAAAACACAAGGACGTTCTTAAAATAAACATATTCTTTATTTAATAGTTTTGCTTTTTTGAATAGGTACTGTTTACATACATTGCAGAAATCAAAACGAACATTAAAAAGGTTTATGGACATCTCACTCCCACTCATATCTTTGTCTGCCTCCTCTCCCCAAACCCACCCCCCATAGCTCACCACTCTTACTAGCTTTTTGAGTATCCTTCCAGTGTTCATTTTTGGGAAAAAAAAAATCCAGTAGGACTCTGTATTCTTCTCTCACTACCTTCATCCCCCATGTCAACAGGTAGCATCCTAGACACACTATTATTGCACCTCGTTTGTTTTTCTTAACATTGTATATCCTGGAGGGCTTTCTTTCCATACCAGTCTCCTGTATATGGCTACTTAGCTTATTTCCAGCCTTTTACTGTTTTAACAGAGCAGCGACAACCGTGTATATGTCATTTCATTTGTTTGCAATTATATCTGTGGGATTTATTCCCAGAATGGAATTTTAAAATTGTAGGGTAAATGGCTTATAATTTTGATAGACATTGAAAAGGCACTATATAACAAATCTAGATAGAAAAGTACCTGGCATTCATTCAGTAGTAGTTGACTCTTGGATGTAGTGAAATTCAGTAACTGAGGTTA
>NW_017731641.1:1149330-1150838 GCF_001890085.2 Hipposideros armiger | reverse complement strand
TAACACTGTTCCCCTGCCCCAATTCCCAAATAAAAATCTTAAAAAAAAAAAAAAAAGAATTGATAATTTTATAAAATACTTTGAAAAATTAGGAACAGAATTTGGCAAATTAAAGCATGTTTTATGAATCTGCTTCCATGGTTCCATGGAAGCAGATCTTTATGTGAGCGTTGCCTTATTAGAAGCATGTACAAAGGAACCAGGAAGGTAGGGGGGACCACTTTGAGGAAACCTAGAAGGAGCTGATTATCTACTGTCTAGCAGCTCAGTGCAGTTACTTGGAGTTTGAATGGGGAATATTGGGGCCTTTAAGAACTAATTCTTGGACTGATATCATCCAGTGAAATGGTATTGCAGGAATGGGATAGGGATCAGATATTTTTTATAGCACATTACAGTTACTTTCCCTTTCACATTCCTTTTGACCCAGAGGCCACTTTGTCATTTAAGTTATAAAGCCCATTTCCCACTTGAGGTGGGTATTGTGTTTCCTCATTAGGCCGCAGAGATATTTACATATATTCAAAATGAGTCTGGGAAAGCAGTTATTTAAATAAACCATATGTTAAGAAATGGGGAGTCTGTTTAGAACTGACTAGTGTTTGGTAATTTTAACAGTTAAAAAATGCAGATTTTGGCTAGCCTTTATTAGGTACTAAGTATTCTTCCTAGCAAACCTGTAAACAAATTGCTGAATTATGCAAGGAAAAAAACAGGCAGCAGGGAGGTAAGCAGTTTTTCCATAGCATCCATAGTATAAGCATCCAAATCCATAAGCATCTGTTAAAAGCACCTAGGATCAGAAAAAGAGATGCTAAACCACATATGGAGGTGTTTTTTATTAGTCATTCCCTAAAGTTTAATGAAAGCAGGTGTTGTCTTCTTACCTGAGGCTTAATTAGAGGGTAGTTGGTGCTGTGCTTTCTTCCCCAGGATTCTTTTAGTCCTGGTAGTAACTTCCATCTCCTGGCTGTGCCCATTTTCTTCATTCTATAAAAATGCCTATTTAGAGAGCTTGTGCCATTATAATGCTGATCACCTGCTGTGTGCTAGGCATTGTGCTATGCACTTGGCCTGTATCATCCTATTTTCCTTACAACACTGTGAGTAGACAATATTTTCCTTTTATTATAAGTACAAAGTATTCTTCAAAAATTTGTTATTACTGTAATTAAGACAGAGGACCTTCCCAAACACCTAGCATTCATCTTTCTCTTTCAATTTCTCCCCAGCGTACTAGTAATGTTCGATCCACGTTTTTCAAGGACTGTTTGTATGAAGTATTCGATGACTTGGAGTCAAAGATGGAAGACTCTGGAAAACAGCTACTGCAGTCAGTTCTCCACCTGATGGAAAATGGAGCCCTGGTATTGACTACAAATTTCGACAATCTCCTGGAACTATATGCAGCAGATCAGGGAAAGCAACTTGAATCCCTTGACCTTACTGATGAGAAAAAGGTAAAAAAGTACAGGATTAGTCTATTCTTCAGGCTAATGGATTGTATC
>NW_017731641.1:1115697-1148550 GCF_001890085.2 Hipposideros armiger | reverse complement strand
TGAGCCACTTGGCCGGCCCAGCAGACTTGTTTTTTTATTGTAGCCCATACTATACCCAAGCTGTCTACCATAATATTGAATTATAGATGTTGATCTATGTGAACTAACGAGGTGAGGCTTTATTAGAATGGTCACCTGAGATTGTAATTTAAAATCTAGCACCAATAGGAAGTTCTATATCTACACCAACATGTATTTAATTGATGAATTATAGTGAAGCCACAAAAGGGAAAATGTTGTCATTGCCATAAATAGATGTCAGAGACGTGAGTGAAGGAAAAAGAAAACAAAACAGGTTGTAAACCGCCACCAGGTCTCATTTGACCTGCTCTGTAGCTTTTGTAATTTTCCTTCTACAGTTTGTTTTCCCAGGAGCCTCTCTCTGTGTCCAGCATAGAGCCCAACTAAATAGAGTTTGAATGGACAGGAGATTCACCCGCTGGTTTTCATTGGCACAGTATTGCCTCTGCCAGAGGAGTAGCTGTGATACCACCCTTGTAATTTTGCTGACTTTGAAACTAGGTTTCAAAAGGAAATCAAATTCAGAGGAACGATGCCACAAGGACTGATTTTTCTCTGGCTGGAGTGTTTTCCACCTACTGCCCCCATGCCTTGTTTGGTCAGCTCCTCCTTCGTCTAGTAAATCTCAGGTATCACCTCCTCTGAGAGGCCTTCTCTGACCATCCTATTTAAGAAGGGACCCAACTTTACATTTGTTTTTTGTCCATTTCCTTCATAGCACTAATGTAACTTTCAATGTTTATCTTGATTTGTTTGTTTTCTGGCTGTTTATTCCATTGCAATAGCAACTCCATCTGGACAGGTCCCATGTCAGCCTTTCTTACTGTAGTATCTAAAATAATACCTGGTGCATAGTAGATGCTCAGTAAATATTTTTTTTTATCAATAAATGATGGAATGAAATTGAGACATTAATGGCTAGGCACAGTGTCCATGCTATCTCTGATACAGTCTCCAAAGCATCCAAAGCAGCAGGCCTTTTCAAAGTTAAGGGCACCTGTCAGACTTGACATTTTCCTTCTCACTGTCATCCTGGAGCTTCAGGATTTGCTTTGTATTTTCAGTCCACAGTAGGGGTGATATTGAAGTCTAGTTTTTAAAGCCATTGACTGGTAGTCAGAATGGGGCCTAGTAATATGTAAATTCTAAATCTCTGTGCCTTCTTGACTATTTTTCCTAATTCATACCTTATTTCTCTAGAATGTTATAAGAATAAATGTATACTGTCTTGAGTCCTTGGGAAAATGGAAGCATGGAATCCAGGTGGCTATTGTTACCATTGTCATCTAAATGATTGTTTTTCGTTGGTAGCCTTTTAGGTAACTCAGAGGTGACTGAAGGGATTCTTTTATTGTTTATTAATTGCTATACAAGAAACCGCCCTGAAATTTTGTAGGTTAATACAACATTTTATTTGCCCGTGATGATGTGAATTAGTGATTTGATCTGGGCTCAGCAGGCAGTTCATCTGTTGGTTTTGTGGTTACCCACGTGACTGCAATCATCTGGTGGCCTGACTACAGCTGGGTGGTACAAGATGGCCTTGTTTCTTTGTCTGTTGGTACAGGCAATTGGCTGGACCCTGCATTTCTAGCAGGCTAGTCCAGGCTTCTTCATATGGTAGCTGAGTTCCAAAAGCAGCAAAAGAAAAATAAGACTCGTTGTGCCCACGTTTTCCAAGCTTCTGCTGGCATCATGTTTTTTCATGCCCCATTGGCTAAAGCAAGCCATGGGGCCAAGCCTGGAGTAAGTGTGAAAAAAGACTTCACAAAGGCATGGGTACAAGGAGTCTTGTTATCTTGGGGATCATTACTAAAACAGTCATCCATAGCTCTCATGTATGTCACCAGTGGAAAGAGCCCCTATTGTTCCTGCAAATGATGACAAATTTTAATTTTAATTTTATTTTATTTTAGCCATCCTGCCACCTCTTGGCAGCCTAGCGGCAGCTCAGCTTGAGCTGGGAATTGAACCGCTGTTACTCAGAGCTCACACTCTTGAGTGAGCTCTTAACCAACTGAGCCACTTGGCTGGCCCTAAATTTTAATTTTTGATTGTTACTTTCAAAGAGAAATCACCAGACTTGCTGCCATCAGTCCTAACAGTCATGCCTGAAATGGAAACTGAGTCCACATCGGGTTTTGCATTCTTGCTCTGTGATATCCTGAAGCTGGAGAGTTATGTCATAAGCCTAGTCTTGCTCATTGGGACCTTGAAGCAAGTGCTCAGCCATTCCAGCCTGGTTGAGCTCTCTCTGTGTTGTGCAGGTCCTAGAGTGGGCTCAGGAGAAGAGGAAGCTGAGCGTGTTACACATCCATGGGGTGTACACCAACCCTAGTGGCATTGTCCTTCATCCAGCTGGGTATCAGAATGTGCTCAGGAACACTGAAGTTATGGTGAGTGATGCTATCTTGCTAGTCTTGGAAAAGCCTTGCTGGGAAACCTGTAAATGTACCATTGATCTTCAAGGGATGTTTCCTTTTCATTAATTAAAAACTGGAAGGTCAAACATTCTTTCCTGTGTTTCTCAGCTTGTGGGTATGCATGCCATCTTAGCAAATGTACTCTTAGGTATTGAGCTGTAGGGTTTTCCTTTTTTTTTTTTTTTTTAAGGATTTTATTGGGGAACAGCTCCAAGTCGAATAGTTGTCTTCAGTCTAGTTGTGGAGGGCGCTGCTCCATGGCCCATGTGGGGATCGAACCAGCAGCCTTGGTGTTATGAGCCTGCACTCCAACCACATGAGCCAACCTGCCACCCTGGGTTTTCCTTTGTTGATTGACAGCCAGCTGGAGGCACTCTGTCATTGCTATCATCTTCACATACAAAGAATACATTATTGCCCCTTTTCATTGTTTGGTTCATTATAGTATTAAGCCTCTCTATCCCAATAATAATTTATGTAGCTTTTTATTGACCAGTCAGTGCTAGAACATACATTCTAAAGAGATTGTGTATAAATGGAGATGGGCTTATATTGAATTACTGCACTTATTTAAACTTATTGCTCAGTGGAAAAAAATTTTGGGGGCCAGCCGAGTGGCTCAGTTGGTTAAGAGCTCGCTCAAGAGTGCAAGCTCTGAGCAACTGGGTAATCGGTTCGATTCCCATATGGGCCAGTGAGCTGCGCCCAAGCTGAGCTGCCGCTGAGCTGCCAACAGGTGGCAGGATGGCTCAGCTGGTGAGAGCACGTGCTCCTAACAAGGTTGCCTGTTCAAAATGGTGGGCTATGCCCACCTGCAACTAAGACTGAACTCGGCATCTTGAGCTGAGCTGCCACTCAGATGGCTCAGTGGTTAAGAGCATGTGTTCTTAATGAGACTGCTGGTTTGACTCCTGCATGAGATGGTGGCTAAGCCCACCTGCAACTAATTGAACACAACACCTTGAGATGAGTGGTGCGACTGGACTTGGAGCTGAGCCCTCCACAACTAAGATTGGAGGACAACAACTTGGCTGTTCCCCTCCCCAAGTTCCTCAACACTGTTCCCCTCCCCCAATTCCCCAATAAAATCCTAAAAAAAAAAAAAATTTTTTTTTTTTTTTGGAAAGTTGGATTGGGTGATAAAGTGAAGATTTTCTTCATTGTGAAAAAGCTTGTTGATCTTTAAGGATGCAAGTTTTAGAGTTTTTCACACATACACGTGCAAACCAAAACCACTCCCTGGACAGTGACATGTAGAGGAAATGGCCTCCAACTCCGAAAACAGTATATACTGGCTATTTTCAAGACAGGGTCACTTAGAATGATTATATCTTTACCTGATATGGCAAAAGAAAGACGAAGAAAATGTGATGTTTTTCTATAGCATAAAGGTACTTTTTTTACCTAGTCTTTCCTTGACATACATCACTGACAAAATCATTTCTATTGTTTTTATATTTATGTATATGTATAGATACATACAAATTCCTATTGTTATCCTAAGTATCAGACTTCCATTGAAAAAAGAATCTGGTGATGAAATTATCTTCAGTGCACATGGTTCAGTATGTAAAGGCAAAAAAAAAAAGGGCAAATACGGTCTAGAAAATGGAGAGTAAGATATATTGAAGACCTCCTCATTGCCTTATGGCCTCTGGGCACAGAGATCTAAAAAATAAACTACAAAGTCAGTAGACCAGTGCCAATCCAGTGAAACCCTGAATAGAGAGCCTATAATAGGAGAATGCCAGGTAAAGATAAATTTTAGACCCTTCATCCAGTTACAGTAATAAACAATCAGATCAGATTTGGGGACTTAACTACCCTCTTAAATCTTGGTTAAATGGTCACCACAGTCTGCTGAAAGTAGCAGTTACGATGACCCTGTTGACTTTTTTATTTCAGACATGCCTTGTGTCTCTCTCTTCACGGTGTCATTAATATATTGTTTCTTTTCCTGCAAGAGAGAGATTCAGAAACTCTATGAAAACAAATCATTTCTTTTCCTGGGTTGTGGCTGGACTGTGGATGACACCACCTTCCAGGCCCTTTTTCTGGAAGCCGTCAAACATAAATCTGACTTAGAACATTTCATGCTGGTGCGGAGAGGAGATGTAGATGAGTTCAAGAAGCTTCGAGAAAACATGCTTGACAAAGGGATTAAGGTCATCTCCTATGGAAATGAGTATGCCGATCTTCCAGAATATTTCAAGAGACTGACCTGTGAGATCTCCACAAGGGGTAGATCAGGTAAGATGCATTTTGAGACTGAGAGGACTCTTCTTTCATTCAGCCTTTTGTGTATTTGTAATGGGTAAAATTATTACCAAGATGAGGAATACCATCTTAACCAGATTATGAAGGGTGATCATGGTTAGTCTTTAGGTTAGACTAAACTGCCATTTGGATGGACAGTGGACAAAGGCATATTCCAGCAGTTCAGTAGAGAAATAGGAAAAATGAAAAAAAAAAAATTAAGCCTCACTAATTATCAGTGAAATGCAATTAGGATTTACATTTCAAAATAGGAAAGAATGATAACTGGGTTTTGGCTAAGGCTGTGAGGAAAGAAATATATTCATGTTGGAATATGTTCAAAATTTAAAAATCTTTGACCTAGAAATCCCACTCAATACAATTTATCAAAGAAGTTTCTCCTAAAGAGATAATTGGATAATTGCACAAAGATAAATAGATGTGGGAAATAATCAGTGTTGTATATAATGGCAAAAAATTGGAAGCAACATAAAATGTTCCAGTTATTAGTAAATTCTATAAATACACCATTTATTTAATTGATAAAGTACAATGAAGCCATAAAAGGGAAAAAACATAAAAGTTTTTCTTATCCAAAAAGATGTCAGAAACAGGATACTGTGAATGAAGAAAAATTTAAAAATAGGTTGGAAAACACCACCATGGTCAGTCCCATTCATCCAAAATTATAGATTATTATTTTGTTTTTTTTTTTTAAAGATTTTATTGGGGAATTAGGGGAGGGGAACAGCGTTGGGGAATCGGAGAAGGGGACAGACAAGTTGCTGTCCTTTTGTTGTTCAGTCTAGTTGTGGAGGACGTTGCTTCACTGGCCCATGTTGGTATTATCATTGTGCTCTTCCCAGGCGAGGCAGATCGATGGCTGGCCACTGGACAGCCGCTCATGGCGGCTCTTGGCAGCTCACGCCAGCTGCCAGCCGCTCACGTCGGCTGTCAGCCACTCACAGTAGCTTTACGGCAGCCCACTGCAGCCTCACTGCAGTCTACGCCGTCGCCGGTGACTCACAGCAGCCCAGCTCCAGGTCGAGCTATTGTTCATCATCTTAGCTGATGCTGGCATCACTGGCCTTCATGTGGGATCCGAACGGGGGCCCTGCTGCTCAAAGCTGGCGTCCCAAGCCTGCTGTTAACCAACGTACCACTTGGCTGGCCCCTAGATTATCGTTTTTGTATATATGTATAGAAAAATACCTGCAATGGTATTTACTAAATTAACTATGGTTATCCTTATGCTGTAGGACTTAAGGGTTTTTAAAATATTTTGTTTCTGTTAGCATTTTCTACAATGATTATGCATTATCTTTATAAACAGAAAAAAAAAAACCTTAGAAACGCTGTTTGGAAACTTATGGTAGTCTGGAAGTCAGAGGTTGGGGTATCACTCGCTCCATTTTGCCTCCAGGTTCTAACAAGAAAGCCACATGGGCAAAAAAGTTCAGTTTATTAATGGCTCCAGGCAAGATCCCAATAACCCTACAAAATGCAAAACTTTGGTATGAGCTAAATTGAAGAGTGCTTTTGAAAACCTTCCTTTGAATAAAGCCATGCCCCAGGGTATGTCCTTTCTGACTCATCACCCAGTTCCAAAGAAACTTTGCCGTGGTACATAGAATATGTTCTTGAAAAGTTGTATGTTAATCTGGAGTTTCATTGTCAACCTGAACGCATCTTAGGGGGCCTATTAAAGTACAGGTAATTTAATAGAGAACTTTTTCTAAATCTAATCATCATTCCGAGCTGTCTTTTCTGAATCAGATTGCTGAGTACAATTCTCTGTAATGAGAAAGCCCACGAATGCTTACCATCACCATAACTGAATACTGAAAATGTCTTCCCTTTCTCCTGAAGACAAACCTTTTGGTTTCTCTCATTTGTGAAAACCGTTTGCTGTTCTTTCTTGGGGATGTGTTTTCTGCTGTCCTGCAGTGTTTCATGTCTTCTGCTGTTCACCCACACTTAGGACTTTCAGCAGGCCTTCCTACTGGGCACATTGTTTTCATTAAACAAGAGGCACATACCCAAGCTCTACGTAGTTTTGACCTACATTCTGAGATCTTCTACCCAAGGAAGATGCTAAAATTAAAAATAACAAAATCCAGGGCCGGCCGAGTGGCTCAGTTGGTTAAGAGCTCGCTCAAGAGTTTGAGCTCTGAGCAACAGCGGTTCGATTCCCAGCCCGAGCTGAGCAGCCGCTGAGCTGCCAACAGGTAGCAGGATGGCTCAGCTTAAAACAAAAAACAAAATCCTGGACAGCTAGCTGTTCCTATTCCACTAAATCTCAACAAAAATCATCTGAAGAATTATTGTAGAATGGCATAAATTCTTTTATTAGCTGTGTAGGCTTCCTACCAGAGTGGCTTTCCCCCAAGTTATCACTAATTAGGTATTCGGAATTTTTAAAAGTCAAAGGTTTTCATTATGGCCAGGAGGCTTTATTAGAATGCTCAGCTGAATTTGTGATTTGAAATCAAGCAGCAAGTTTTGGGTTAAAAACATTATTTCGAGACAAGTCAAGCTTATCCGCCATCCTTGGTTATCTTTTGAGTCTCTGTAGATGCATACTGATAACAAGGTAAGAGGTCTGCTGTTGTTTTGTTTAACATTGAGCATTTTCTGTGTACCTGGTATTGTGCTTTTTACTCACTTTTGCATAATAAAAATTACTTGGGGTCAGAAGACTCTGTAGGATCTAGTACATTTATTTCAGGAAAATCAAGTAATGAAGAAAAGAAAAATAACTCTAATTCATTACCATAATACAAGCAGTTATTTTGGTATCTTTCCAATTAACAATTTTCCCTATTCATTTTTCATAGTTGTAAACAAATATACGTATACAGTCTTGGAACTCTTTTTACTCAGTGGTACATCATACAATTTCCCACATGGCTGCAGCTTTGATAATGACTATTTTTAATGACTGTTACAATCTAGTGTGGCTGTTATAGCTTGCCTAATTATTTCCCTGTTAGGCAATTTCAAATACTTTCTAGTTTTTTTCTATTTTAAGAACTGTTGCAATGAATGATATCTTCATCCCTAGTTTTCCCTTTCACCAGTAATTTCCTGAGGGTAAGTTCTCAGTGTAGTTACTAGGTGGTCAAAGGGCACGGACACTGTACAGGTTGATAAGTATTGCCAAAGTGCTTTCCAAGAAGAAATGCCAATTTGTATATTTGAGTGCTGTCTTTTATTTATACTCTAATTGGCCATTCTTTTCTTCCATGTGTTCAGTTTTATACTTTGTCCTACACCATTATCTACCCGTGCTGTTCAATAGAATTTTCTTCAGTGATAGAAATATTCTATCTTTGCTGAGCAGTACTGTAACCACAAGCCACATGTGGGTATTGAGTATTTGAAATGTGGTTTGTGTGACAGAATTTTTAATTTAATGTAAAACTCAATAGCCACATGCGGCTAATGGCATGCTATTGGACAGCTCAGATCTCACCCCTTTTATATTGTGGGCGTATCTGCTACTTTGCACTCTTCTGCTTGGTTGAATTTGCTCACTTGCATGTTGCTCCCCATCCCTATCAGACTGATTTTTTCCCCTAAACTTGGCCTTCTGGACTAGTTGGAGACAGCAGACACACTTCGCCCATGTTAAACGTTTTGTTTATAATCAATGTTAGTGCCCTCAGGGACCTTACTGCTTCCCTGTTAACTTCATACAACTGAAGACTAATCCAGTTTATTTTCCCCACCTCTTGGTGTTCTCCGTGAGTTCATTACTAAATAATGCCACTCTTAGTTGGAACATGTGCTTTTTTATCTCCCTTTGGTTGGTTGGTTTTCTATTAATAGTTTTGGCTTTTCAGTCTAACATCTGATACTAATGTACATTCTATTAGCAGGGATGGTGAGAGAAGGTCAGCTAAATGGCTCATCTGCAGCACACAGTGAAATAAGAGGTATACTGTTTCCTGTTCTACTCTTTGTCAATTTGTCAGCAGAAAATGTGTTCCTAGGACTTAGTTAAGACCTTGGAGAATAATGACTTACCTCTACCTAGTAAGGATTCTGTATTTTCCGATCAAGTCTATTACAAGATTCCTAGTGTCTTAGTCTTGTCTTCTGAAGGATTAAGCTTGACTTATGTATTTGCAGCTTTAGATGTGTAAACTTGTTTGGTGAAACTTTTCTCTCTCTCCACAGATGGCAGCACATGAGAGGGCTAGAGAAGTCACCACCATTAGACCAAGCTGTAAGGCCCTACAGTGGACAGTGTTTAACAGTAAACTTACAAGAACCCAACACAACTCCTAGGAAGAATCAAAACCTAGAGGTTGAAGGTTGGGGGTAGAGTGGGGGGTGGGGTGGGGGGAACGACGTTCCAACTTAATCCTTCGTGCCAGCTGGTTCTTGACCTTATGTGACGTGTTCCAGTATAAGAATACCAAGTGACAACGGGACCCAGATGTAGCCCCCACCCCACCCCTGGGCTGGACATGCCTGTGTCCACACAGCAGGTCAGTCTGAAAGCCACTGACAGCCTGCAGCTCTGCATGAAGGACTTGAGATCTAGATGCCGTGGAATCGCCTTGGCCCTTGTTGCAGTTTTGTACTATTTGGTTTTTTAATTAAGCTTAATGGCTTTTTAAAAACAAGACTTGAAGCTCTAGTTTTCTAGGTCTTTTACAGTGTACAGTATTTTACATACCTGAGCTGTATTAAAAGCCTCATCGTTTACTTCCCAGGGCACTGATTCTACTTTTAGAGTCACTTTAGAAAACTTCTAACAAGCCTAATTTTTGTAACTCAGTTTAAATTTTAACAGTTCTGTTCTTTTACCTGGGGGAGGGGAGATCTCATTCTCAGGACAGCCATTTATTTTTACCTGATTCCTCAGAGCATTATCAATTCCTGCTGTTTTTTTCCCTTCTTACCTTAAACCCTACTTAGTGTGATGTGGGATTTTAGTTTTGAATCTTATATAAAGTAACTCCAAGACTAAAAGGCAATTTATTTATGAAATTTATTCTTATATAAATTATGTATTTCTCTGGGCAGACAGCCTTCACCTTATTGCACTAATAGCACATCTGTAATACCAGCTACAGGACAAGTCCCAACGAGGTTTGTGTTCATCAGTGTAGCACTTGTCCACCAGGCACTGTAGGGAGGAGGCGGAAAAGCCAGGCCCTGCCCGGAATGAAGAACAGGGAGCGGGCAATATGATACCCTTCTGACAGGTGGTTTTCTCCCAGGAAGGAGAACATGCAAAGCTTCCATCTGGGTTTGGGGCTTGGGCGAACTGGAAGGCTGAGAAGCCCAATGCAGCACTGCAGCTCAGCTCCCCTTCTGAGGAAAGCGGGGACTCATCTTTCGCTCATTTGTAACAAATCACTCTGGTCTAGCTGATGCTTTGGGGAAACAACAGGGATGGGGTCATCATCAGAATTAGCAGCAATTAAGAACAGGCCATACACTGCCACAGTGTGGTTGGTGGGTGTCATCCGGGCCCAGGAACCTGAAGCTATGTAGCCTAGGGAGAGGTGCCACTCAAGACCCAGAGGTGGCTCTGGAAGTCTCTTTAACCGAGCTGGGGCTTCAAAATGCTCATTATGCTCAGACATCCCTATTGACCACACTTAAATTAACAAAGTTCTGGTGTTGGATCTTCCAACCATTGGTCAAAACTAATGAGACTGAGTCTGGAGGCAGAGTGAAGGGGATGCCTGAGTAGGAAGGGGGTGGGATGGGAAGGGGATGTATTGGGTAGTGATTATAACATGATTAGGCTCTCCCTGAAGATGGAGGCTGGGCTCAACAGGAAGTTGGGTTAGGAGGAGCTGCACACCCTAGGAGCTCCCCTCACTCGGCCTTTGTACTACACTGAAGACAAGTTGCTCACACACTCTAAAGCACATTCTTGATACAGAAACGGGCTTTGGGGGAAGCGGTGATTTGGTATTGGGCGAGAGCCATGTTAAGCCTTCATGAGGGCAGCCACCACAGCCTTGGCGTTGAGACTGCGAAGGTCACAGTAGGTCTGACCAGTGCCCACAAACACAATGGGTTTGCTTGTGATGTAAGTCATAGAAATAGCAGCTCCCACCTGAAGTAGAGAAAGGGGTATCCAATCAACTCAAGGCCCCTTCTTTTCATTCCCTCAAGAACAGGAAGCTTTGTAGCCAATGTAGCCTCAGCTCTCTTGTGAAGGATGGCCCCCTCCGTTCCCCCCATCACACCGTGTCCTATGTCATTCATATTTACCTTGTCATCAATGGTATCAAATTTGGTAAGGACAATGCCATCAATGAGCCGAGGTGTTTGAGCCATAGAATGGTCAGCCAAGGCTCTGTTGAACTTGACCTGGAAAGGAGAAATGGGATATAAGTATATGAAGTACTGGCCAAAGCTGGGGTTGGAAAGAGAGCCAGGCCCTAGCCCTCACCAGCTGATCCACGGCCTCGTTGCCTACTAAGGCCTCCCCCACAAACAGCACCAAGTCGGGTGTGTTGACAGTAATGAGCTTGGCCAGGGCAGTCATCAGAGGGGCATTGTCTTGCATGCGGCCAGCTGTGTCCACCAGCACCACATCAAAGCCTTGATTACGTGCTAGAGAGGGAAAAAAATGGTCAACTCAAAACACGCTTATTTCCAGCTTCCTCTCAAGAAGTCTAAGCCTGGTTATGTTAAAAGTCTTGTCTTTACTTTCCTGGGCTCTGGATCTGGTTACAAGGTTGTATGAGAAAAACAATCTGGTTGGCCAACAAGCATATTCAGGAAGAGGACGGCAATTCGGTAAAGATAACCAAACAGGTTTCTTCAGTGGGGATACACCTATTACCCAGAGGAGAGCATGGTAAGCCATTACTCCTGACTTGTTACTGAGGAGTAAGTTGTGCCTATTTATTTTTTTTTTTTTAGCTGAACCATCCTGCCACCGGTTGGCATGTCAGTGGCAGGCTCAGCGTGGTCCGGGAATTGAACCACTGTTGCTCAGAGCTCCCACTCTTGAGCGAGCTCTTAACCAACTGAGCCACTCGGCCAGCCCTGAGCAGTAAGTTGGTAGTAGGTAACACTACTACCTCAGCAGATTTTAAGGGAACCCAAGGAGGAAAGGGGTCCACACAAGCTCCCACGCTTTCTGTGCACTGTACCAAAGGCAATAGCTTCCATGGCGATGCCAGCAGCATCCTTGCCATAGCCCTTTTCAAACAATTGCACCATGGTGCGGCCACCGTGGTTCTCGGGAGGGTGTAGGGCAGTCAAACGTCGGGTGTGTGTACGCAGCTGTTCCACAGCCCCAGCACGAAATGTGTCGCAGGCAGCAATGAGGACTCTGAAGCCGTTCTCCAATAGCCAGAAGGAAATCTGTACAAAAGAGGCAAAGGAAACTGTCACCTATTAGGTTGTCGGAAAAGTCATGATGCATTTTTGCAACAAAAAAACAGAAAAAAATACATCATGACTTTTCTGACAACCCAATAGAATCAGAGTTGCCAAGACAGGGAGAGTGAGCTGTCAGAGACAGATGGGGAACTGCACTGACCTTAGCAAGATTAGTAGACTTCCCCACTCCGTTAACCCCACAGAAGGTAACAACATAAGGGCGCTGATGACGCTGGGCATCCATGATATCCCGGAGCATGTCTACACGACGCTGTGGCTGCAGAATTTGCACCAGGGACTCTTGTAGAGCTTGCTTTACTGTGGAAGTCACCGCTGAGGAGGAGAGCATCCATGAAACCCAAGGAATGTATTCCAAGAACACCCAACACCTTTCTGAGCTAAGGGAACTAGGATCTGGATACCAGGATACTGCCCCAGAATCCACACTGTATCTGATACTGTCCTAAGTGCTTTACAAATATTAACTCATTTATCCTCCTAAGTTTAAGTTACGTAATAGAAGTCTGGAAATTAAGGAATCTGCCAAAAGTCACACACCTAGTTCAGAATGGAGATCGATGCACTTAACCTCTTGGTATGGATAATGCCCTAAGCACTTCCTGGTTTAGGGAGATACTTACTGCTGAATGTTCCCATCACCTTCCCTTCCAACTTGTTGGCCACAGATTCACAAAGCTGGACTGCAATGTCTGCTGCCACATTCTTAGCTGAGGAGAGACGGGGACAGATGTGGTACAATGTCAACAGTCAACAACCCATTATTATACATCTGAGAAACTCTAGGTTGTTCTATTCCACCATTCCTACCCTATAAACATGCGTCTACCTGTTCCTTAGAACTCACCAATGAGATGATCACGCATCTTGTCCAGCACAGATTCCATATCTTCACGACTCAAGCTCTTGGAACCCACAAGGCCCTTCAGCATCCCAAACATGCCACCCAGAGTCCCCTTGGTAGCACTGCAGGTACAGGAGATTACGATATACTTAAAGCCAGTAGGCAGGAGCCACGCATACCACCCGCCCCCTGAAATTCCCTTACCTAGGTTTGGTGGTGTTTTGAACGGCCCCTTCATCATCTGAGCTGCTGCAGTCCAGGTCCTGAAGCTGCCCCCCAGGCCCAGTCCCTCGAATCTGCAGGGGATTGGGAAAGGAAGGAGATGCGATTAGGAATACCAAACGCTCTGAGATGAAAAAAGCCCAAGATTTACCATCAACATTGCTCTGTCTCTTTGGTTTGGGAAGCTCCAAATGTAACAAACCCACTCAAATCAAAGGTACTGTCCTCCTAGTCTCTTACTTCCTCCTAACTTCCTTTTAATGGTACCTTCACTCTAGTCCCTGTTGACTCTTACCAAGTTGATGTCCTCAGGTGGGGCAGCCTCTGGGGCTCCATTGGTGGTAGGAGGGCTATAATCCAAGTCTTCCTTGTTAGCACAGCCACCCAGTGCCCATACTCGGGGTGCTTTTTTGCCCTTCTCCTTTGGAGCTTCTGACTTCGTGGACTTGCTGCAAAGGGTTACAGCACAGAGGGTTATGGTGGAGAAGCAGGAGAGGAAACCCCCACCCAAGAGCTAGAGAAAGAACTCCCTTGCCCCCAACATGGATAGGTAACAGTATTTATAGGGAAGACTAGAATGCTCACCTGGACTTATCCATACCCTTCCCATGCTTCTGAATGAACTCCTCTCGCTTCCTGCGTATCAGCTCCTCTTTGGAAAGTTCTACCCCATTATCGGGCCCCACTGACTTTTCTGCAGGGACTGCTTTGCCGGTAGCCGAAGGGCCATCAAAACCTGCTAGGAGAAAACTCAATGGAGAAGCAGGACCAGTTCCAACAAAAAAGACAATGGAAAAGTCTGCCAAATCCTTAAAGGGGAAACTAGGAACAAACATCTTGGGGATCACAAGGATGGGCTGATAGTAAGTAGTGAGGGTGGCAGGCATTTGGGAGAGGGAGGCAGGTAATTACAAAGGTAAGGACAGAAAACCCTTTAGTCCTTAATACCACGTTAACTTTTCATGCCCCAGTATGTTTAAGGGGCTCGAACTCACCTTCCTTCTTGGCCCCCTTGTTTTTTTTGTTGTTCTTTGCTTTTTCCTTAGGCTTTTCACCCCGTGTCTCAATCATGGACCTCACAGGTTTCTTGGCCTTTTCAGAATCTTCAAATTTCTTCATGGTGGCGGGGGCACGGATCTTACTGCTTTCCTCTGCTTCACTATAAAGAGAATGGTTAAGTCCAGAGAAGGGACCCTCACAGCAAGAGGGCAATTGAGAACTGGGCCGTAATTTTAGAATCGTCTTTCAATATACAGTTTACTACCCTTGAACCACCCTCAGGAAGGGAGCTCATCAAGTCATGGAAATTGATCTTGGCGAAGGGAGGCCTCTCACCGAAGGAGCCGCAGAAAGTCATTTTGGAAATCGAAAGTGCCATTCAGTAGACTTAAAGCACTTTGCTGTTGGATCTCTGTGCGGTACTTGTCCCGAAACAGCCGGTGCACATCATCTATCAATTTGTCTACATACGTCAGTGTTAGGATCTTCTGAAAACCAACCTGTTTAGGGGAGAAACGGAGCCAACAGATCGGCTTACATGCCAGCCCAGAACAGAGAGAAGCCAACTCAACCTAGGCCGGAGATTGGCTCAGCGACCTGGCAGGTTTCCCTGCCATGAGGGGCAGCCAAGCTCTCTGACTGGGCCCAGGAGCTTCTTCCCTTTACCTGTCACCCTCCTTGTCTTATCAATTACTTCATCATATAACACCTTGTGCAATTAATCAAGGTTCTCTTAATAATCAGGACTATGTTGAGAATGTAATCGTCCCTCTAAAATACACCCACTTACCACAAACACCAGCTCAAACTGGTTGTCCAGTTTATACTTGAGTGTGAGCGCCTCATGGTTGAAGGAGTTGTTGCCTCCCCTTTCCTGGAAAGAGAGTTGTCTCAGAGTTCAGGCTATCCCCAGGAAACCCAGACTTGGGCCCCTCCACGATTACCTTCAGGAAAGAAGCAAACCTTCTCCCCAAGTCAGACCTGTCCCAGGTCAAGGGGATGCTGGGGACTTGCTCTCTATAGCATTCCACCAAGGAGAAAAAGAGATACCAAGTTGGGGGGGGGGGACGACCAAGACACGTGGGAGCCAGAAGGGAAGTAGTCGTCATATAAACAGGTCTACTGGCAGCTGTGTACTATTTACAGTTTGAAAAGGAGTTTTTCCATCCATTACGTTTCCAATCTTCGAAACAACAGAAAACCAAGCTGCCAGGGGCGAACGGAGGAAACGATGGGAAGACTCAAGAGGCATCGAATCCGGCTCCAGTCCCACAAAGTGGAGGGGGAGGGGGCGTCACAAAGTTACCGGACGGTCTGACATGGGCGAGAGAAAGAAGTGGAGTCCCTGCTGCCAGCGAGCAGTGTGAGGGGACGGACAGGGTGGGAGCGACGGGCGGGATCGGTCGAGGGGGACTGTGGATCGGATCGGGGGAATGAGCCCAGAGTTCTGACCCCGCGGGGGCGGTACCTGCAGCAGCACGGAACGAATCAATGCGTTAACGGGCCCGGTGCAGGAGTCGCTCACGCCCTGGAAGCACCAGAGCACGAGTCCGCCCTTTGAGAAAATGGTGAAGAAGTCGAGCATGGCGGCAGCGGTAAAGGAGCCGGGCCGGCGCCGGGAACTGAGGCCGGGACCGCGGCGGCTTCCTGCTGCGCCAAGCGCGGGACACGTCACACCAGCAGCCCCGGAAACCGGCTCATCCGCACTTCCGCTCAGAGCCTCATACCCTCCCCACCTCCGCCCGAAGGCGCGCAGCACTTACGTAAACCCAGGCTGGCCAATGGCGGGTGGGGGCGGGCCTGGGCGGGGCTCTCGGGAGGTCACGGGGAGACGGCGGCCTATAGCGCGGGGGGGCGGAGACCGGAAAGGCCGCTAGCCTATAGGCACGCTGGTCTGAACCGCTGGCGGCGCAGAGTGGTGACGGCTGCGAGTGGCGCGGGAGATAGGGGAACACGTTCAAAGGGGCCGCGTTCTGAGGGGCCATGCTTAGAAGGGCGCTGCGGCTCCGCTGGGGCCGGGGCCCCTTGGGCCGGGGGCTAAGCACACACAAAGGAGGCTCGACTCTGGGTAAAGTTGAGGGCACTGGAGGGTATTATGGTTCTCGGGTTCCCCCAATGTCCGGCTATGTCACCTTGAGGACTTTGGACCCCGACCCAAGCTGGGAAGACTGTGTCAGCTGGGAGAAGGGGTCAGGCTTGCCCGCTGGAGCTTGTAGAGCCTGGACAGGTGTCTGGATCCCAAAGTTGCCTTTCTCAAGTGACAAATCCTAGATCGCTGTATGCCTCAGCTTACCACCAGAATCACAGAGAGCCAGGCTGATTCAGTGGCTGCACAGACGTGCATTAAATCCTACTCGCATGTAGAAGGCTGTGCTTAGTGTTGTGGCCGTGAAGGAGGGAAGAAGAGAAAGAGAGGATTCAATATATGTCCTGAAGTGCCTGGAGTGAAGCTGGAGAGGGAAGACTTCAGTAAACCAGTACAAGACTGGATAGAACCCAACTTGGAGAATGCCCTGCACTGCTAGTCCCCAAAGCTGGTATTATAGAAGTATGTGGAGCAGGTGGGAACTGAGAACAGCCTTGAAGGATGTTTACTGGCCTCAGGAAGGTGTGTGTTCCAGGTTCTGGAGAACTGAGCAATGGCTAAGGAGGAGTCAAGTATTGTTCTTGTGCAAGGAACTAACCAAAGCAATTCGGACAGTTTGAGTAATTGTTTGAAATGTAGTGTGGCCAGGTAAGGTAAGCCCAGATCAACAAAGATTCTAATGCTGCTGAAAATTGTTTGAACTTTGTATTGGGAACAGTGGAAAGACTTGGAGACTTGTGAGTTAGGTATGAAAGACAAAGGATTCGTTTATTCAAGACAGTTATTGAGCACTTAGGATATGTCAGGTACTGTGCGAGGCTGGAAATTCAGTGGTGAAGAAGGTAGACAGTACAGTATGAAGCAATCACACATAAACTCAAAATTGCAAATGCGTTGCATGCTGCAAAAGAAGGGTTCACAGAGCTGTGAGGTAATGTGACAGGAGAATTTGACATTCTAGGGGGTCAGGAAAGGCTTCCTTGAGAAAATGATGGCTGAGATCTAAAGGAAGCAGAGAAGTGGACACAGTTTCAAAGCAGAACACCTGTGATGGGAAGAAGTAAGGCGCCATCAAGGAAACGGGCTGGGGCTGGAGTGGGGGGAAGGACAAAGTGAACAGAAGCATTGTCTCACAGGCCATGTTAAAGATTTTAGACTTGTATCCTTACAGTAATGGAAAGCCATGGGGGGAGAGGGGTTAAGCAAGAGTGAGTGATTAAATTAGTGTTTTGAAAAGATTCTATTGATAGCTATGATGTAGAAAAGAATTTGGGTGGTGGCAAGAGGAGAATTAGCGGGGACAGTTCGGATGCTTTTGCGTTAATCTAGGTGAGAGATTATGGTGGTTTGGTCTAGGGTAGTGGTAGCAGAGAGAAAAAAGGGAAAGATTGGAGATACTTAGGAGTCAAAGCCATGAATGAGGACTTGATAATGGATAGGTGGTGACAGCTATCCAGGATAAAGTGCCACTCAGCGGTACCATGCTTCAGAGGGTGCTGCAGCTCGGATTGTGCTGGGACTTCTTGGTCCAGGAGCCTGGGACATCCAATTGGAGATGACAATGCAGTAACAGTTGAATATATGAACCTGGGGCTTGGAGGAGAGAGAGGTCTGCATAGGAAATGAATATGTGTAAGTCATCTATCCTAGGGAGAGAGTATAGAGTGTTATTTTAGGAAGTTGAATCTTGTAGTGCTGGGTATGATGCATGGAAAGGAAGAGAGACTAATGGCATACAGACTATAGAGCAAAGCTTTGGAACACTGCTGGGTGCAAGTTGACTTAATGAGAGGGGATGACAATGGAGACTGCCAACTCACTGTCAGTGTAGCCCACCTTTTCCTGTGCCCATTCCCTAACTCCCTAACACGTGAAAAGAAAATGTATAGCCCTCTTTGACCATAACTGCGTCCCACAGACTGGGCTGGAAAGGTGCCCGAGATTAAGAAGAAGATCCAGTCATTCCTTCCTGGAGGGGCCTGGAATCCACTGTATGACACCAGCCACCTGCCCCCCGAACGCACAGATGTGGTGATTGTGGGGGGTGGGGTGCTTGGCCTGTCCGTGGCCTATTGGCTGAAGAGGTTGGAGAAACAACAAGGTGCCATTCAGGTGCTGGTGGTGGAACGGGACCACACGGTGAGGTCTGGGGTAGGACAGAGGCATGAGTGGGGCGACTCGGATTTTACTGAGGACTCTAGGGACAAGGGAAAGGAAGGAGAGAAAAGACCGCATTCTTTGGAGGTCCAAAGGGCAGGGACTGTGCTTTGGACCTTGTTGAGAAATAGTCCGATTCTTCCTCCCTCAAACTAGGGACCTTGGCAATGAGGTTTTTGCTTTGGAAAGTAAATTTCACTATGTTGGATCTTTTGCGATCTCACAGGTCTGGCCAAGAGAGCCTGCATTCAAGTTATAACTAACACAAACAGCTATCTCACCCTGCTTTTAGGTTCCATTCATTACTTCTGAGGTTTTCTTCTTAGCTGTTCCTTTTACCACTGCCAGCAAGCCACGAATCTTGCTACTTTGGCCATATCCCTCTATTTGCCAATTAGTTGATCAAATGTTAACCTCCTGCCCTTGGACTTCCAAGCCATTTGTACAACACTGCCCAGTTTTTTCATGATGACTGACCCTCTCTGTTCTGCATATCTGCTAATGAGGACTTTAACAACTATTGTCCTCTCTGGGCTGCCGGTTGACTTGCATATGGATTTATCCATGTCCGCTTCTCTTAGATTATAAACCTGTAAGGAGGACTCTCCTTTAACTTTAGATGCATGACTCACAGCTTCCAGGACAGTGTTCTGCTCATGTGTGGCCCAGTACAACTGGTCTACCTCAACTTCTCTTCCCACAGTATTCCCGGGCCTCCACCGGGCTTTCCGTGGGTGGGATTCGTCAGCAGTTCTCATTGCCCGAAAACGTCCAGCTCTCCCTCTTTTCAGTTGACTTTCTACGGAACATCAATGTACGTGCAGTGAGATTTGGGGTTTGGGATGGTGACCCCTCCTTTAGCTCAGGGAGCAGAAGGAGTTCAGACAAGTAGGATTCAGAGCCCTCGGTCTTATTCCCGGTGGTGGTGCCTAGAGGAGGGCTTCTCTCTTGGTTAGGGCCCTGAGCTGTAGGTGAGGAAGCCAGGAATGCTCTCCCTCCTTCTTGAAATCAGCTTCTTTGAGGTTTTTTTTTTGCACACAGGATTACCTGGGGGTAGTGGACGACCCCCCCCTGGACCTCCAGTTCAACCCCTCCGGTTATCTCTTGCTGGCCTCAGAAAAGGGTGCTGCAATCATGGAAAACAACGTGAAAGTGCAGAGGTGGGTGCCTGGCATGGCCTCGGAGCTGCTTCTCAGCTGCATGCATCCAGTAAGCTCCTATCCCAAGTCAGGACTAGGATGATGGAGCGGGTAAAACAGGTCCCTACTCTCTAGGAGCTCAGTCTATCATGAAAGGCAGGCACGTGCAGACTTTCCGTACCCTATGCTGAGTGCTGTGATACAGATACGGACAGAGGGCTGCTGTGGTGGATCCCAAATTGCCAGATGATAAGAACCACCCAGGACACGTTCCAGACCTAATAAATCAGAATCTCGGGAGAGGCCCAGGAATCTGCAGGCATTTTCTGTAAGAGCCAGATAGTAACTATTTTAGGCTACACGGGCCATATGGGCTCTATTGCAATCACTCAACTCAAAATTGAAGCACAAAAGCAGTGACAGACAAAAATGTAAACGAATGAAAGCTGCTTATCCTAACATGGAGGCCTGTAGCTTGCCAGCTTACAGCCTCTGTCCCTGGCTGATCGCAGCCGGCTCCCCACAGCTTGTATACAAAATTAGGCAGCAGACTGGATATGGCAACCCTGCCCTAAGTCATTGGTCAGTCAGGAGAGTGTCTTCAACAAACACTTCTCCAAGTCTCACTAGTGGCATCAGGTAATGTCCTAAATGCATTACAGAGATTGACTCATTTAATCATCAAAACATCCCCCATTTTACATGTGGGGAAATTGAGGCATGAGGAGCTAGTAAACAGTGGCACTGGGATTCTGGCTTGCGAATGTCTTCTTTTAGCACCTCCGTTGCTGCCTTTGGATGATGGTGTCCTCAAGGAGGTGGTTGTGCTGGTGGACAGGATTGAGCCAGGAGATGGGCAGGAAGGCTGTCCCAGGCACAGTGGAGGGAATAGAGTGACTGCCCTGTTGTGAAAGGACTGGCATAGAGGATGACAAGGAACTTAGTGTGGCCAAAGGGAGACTAGCGTGTAGGAAAGGAAGGAGTGGTCAGATGCTGAAGAGCCTTGACTAGGAGACTTGGGCTCCACGAACTCAGCAAGGAGAGAAAATGGGGGAGGTTGGGGCAGAGAAGGGACATGAATGAGGTAGAGTCTCCACTTGTGGAGTTGGATTCATACTGCTCCCTCTCAGCACACTCACCCTCTGTAACACACACAAAGACCCACACGTTTCTCTCAGGCAGGAAGGAGCCAAAGTGTGTCTGATGTCTCCTGAGCAGCTGCAGAACAAGTTTCCCTGGATCAACACAGAGGGAGTGGCCTTGGCGTCTTACGGTGAGGCTTGCTTGCAGAGGGGATCAGGGGTTACAGGGCACCTCAGGTTGAAGTCTCAGCACCCCACAGCCACGTCAAGGAACACTTCCCTCCTGGCCAGCAGGGCCTCCCCAGACCATGCCAGCTCTGTATCCTTCAGGATTTGACTCTGGTGCTATTGGTAAACTTGACTTCCCCCAGCTTATGCGCCCAAAGAAGAGTCGGGGGGAGGGTGCAGGAAATACAATAGGAAAGGAGGGTTCTAGTCCCTCTTCATGAGTCCTCTTTTTATCATCACAGGGTTGGAGGGCGAAGGTTGGTTTGACCCTTGGTGTCTGCTCCAGGGGCTTCGGCGAAAGGTCCAGTCCATGGGGGTCCTTTTCTGCCATGGAGAAGTGACACGTGAGTCTGAGGCCCCATGCCCACTGCTTGTTTCCTCTGCCAGCCAGGGTGCAGGCCTAGACTATGTCTTATTCTCACTGACAGGCCAAGCAAGGGTTGGTGGGGGAAGGGGCTTCCCCTGAGGGAGTGGTCCTGGGCATCCTGGCTCTGGCTCCTGGTTAGGCTTCTTCCTAACTCATGATCTGCTTGAAGATTACAGCACCCTCCTGTCCTGAATGTGGCTACCCTATCTCTGTTTGCTTCAGTGTCTATGGGAAAACTCCCAGCTTTCCAGCTTTCTTTCCTTATAAAACCAGTGGAACCTCCATCTCCTTCCTTTTCAAGGCCTCAAAGCCTTATTTTTTCTTTGTCCTGCAGGTTTTGTCTCTTCATCTAACCGCATGGAGACCACGAGTGGGGAAGAGGTGACTTTGAAAAGGATCCATGAGGTCCATGTAAGTTCCCAGCCTGAGTATCTTCCTTACCAAAGTGGAGGGACTAGAAAGGTAACGCCTCTCATTGTGATCTACTTCTACCCACTTCTAGTATGGGTAAACTAAGGCTCAGGAAGAAGTGTACCTCTTACGGTGGCCAGTGTGTGGGCCAGGCTCTCCCACCCACCCCCCCATCTGGTGCCTGCAGGTGAAGATGGACCACAGCCTGGAGTACCAGCCTGTGGAGTGTGCCATAGTGATCAACGCAGCAGGGGCTTGGTCTGGGCAAATCGCAGAGCTGGCTGGTATCGGGAAGGGGCCGCCTGGCACCCTGCGGGGCACCAAGCTACCCGTGGAGCCAAGGAAAAGGTGACTTTCCCCAGGGCAGCGGAGGAGGTTGGTGAGAGAAGGAAAGAAAAGATACAAAAAGTTGTTAAGTGGGGGAAGGAGGGAGTTGCTATTCCCGCCACTTCCTAACCCCGCTGGTTATGGCAGGTATGTGTACGTATGGCACTGCTCCCAAGGACCAGGCCTGGGGACTCCACTCGTTGCAGACTCCAGTGGAGCCTATTTCCGCCGTGAAGGATTAGGAAACAACTACTTGGGGGGCTGTAGCCCCACTGAGGTATGCTAAGTGGGGTCAGAGGTGCTGGGAAGGAGGCAGACCAATTGTGATTAAAGAGTCAGGCCTTTTGGGAGGGCCCAGTGCTGTTATTGAATTGGGTTTGAATTGGGATCTGTTGTCCTCATCCCCCACCTACTGAGGGGATTGATTAAAGGGGCCCGTGAGATCGGGGTCTGCCCTTGTGTCCCAGGTAATATAAGCCTTGTCCCCACCTCTCACCCCAGGAGGAAGAACCAGACCCAGGGAACCTGGAAGTGGACCATGATTTCTTCCAGGGCAAGGTGTGGCCCCATTTGGCCCAAAGGGTACCGGCTTTTGAGAACCTGAAGGTAACTAGGAGGAGACAGGTGACACTGAAGCATCTTGGTCCCTTTGGAAAGCCTGTTCTCCCTCCATCTCACAACTGCTAAGGACTGTTGGTCTAAAGACTCATCCCATCGACCCCTCTCTGTAGTGGTAGAGGGTACTGTGTGCTGATGCCTGACCAGGAGTCAGGGTGGGGGATCAGCAGCCTTCTGGAGAACCCCAGCATCTTCTGTACCTGCAGGTTCGGAGCGCTTGGGCTGGCTATTACGACTACAACACCTTTGACCAGAACGGCGTGGTGGGCCCCCACCCACTGGTCGTCAACATGTACTTTGCCACGGGCTTCAGTGGCCATGGCCTCCAGCAGGCCCCCGCCGTGGGTCGAGCTGTGGCTGAGTTGGTGCTGGAGGGCCACTTCCAGACCATCAACCTGAGCTCCTTCTTCTTCAGCCGCTTTTACTTGGGAGAGAAGGTCACGGAGCACAATATCCTTTGAACCTGTAAGCTCTTCACTGGCCCCATATCCCTATCTGTCACACCTGGCTCAAATCATGGCCCATGTTCACCTATTCCTCCCTCGCACCATGCCAGGATTCCCTCCACCCTCATCCTCTTATTCAGGTCATCCTGCCCCCATATGGCTGGGCAGGTGTGTGAACTGCAAGCTCTGAGGTTGTGCACCTGAGGCCCAAACTGACAGAGAATGATGGGGCAGGACCCTAGGACATCCCTGGCCCAGGCTGATACCACCCACCCAGGTAGTCCGGCTGGACAGAACACCTCAGGGGTGTTGAGCACCACGGCCCACGACTGGCCTTCCTGGCACTGACCCTGGAATGATCACCTCTGCCCTCTCGGCATACCCCAGCAGAATGAAGGCAGGGGGCATTCTGGGGCAGCCTGGCCCAGATTTACCAAACAATAAATGTGATTTATTCCTGCTTTCCAGTCTTCTGACCCTCCCTCTTTTTACCTCACAGCAGCTGCTTTTGAAGGACCCCAGTAGCCTTTGAAACCAGGCTGGGAGGAGCACAACCTCCTCCTCACCCCAGGAGCATTCTTAAATCCTAGGTTGTAGGCATTTGTTAGCAAGCGAATGCCTCTTTTTGACAACTTCCTGCAGGGGTGAGGCTGTAGAGGGAAAGAATGTGTCCATTCTTCAGTATTTATTCAGCTCCAACCCTTGGCCAGATCCAGGGCTACATCGAGAGACACCAGCAAGCAAAACCTAAAGGATGAGCAGCTTGAAGTGAATGCAGGGGGAAGTGGGGAGGAGAGTGGGAAGGGGGTGATTCCAGGCTGACGGGAAACCGTATTCAAAGGCCTAGGACCAAGAATTAGCAAGATTCAAGGGCCTACAAGTAATTTGTCCTGGCTAGGTCATTGGTGTGAAAGAAGAGGTGCAGTGGGGCTTGGGGCTGGAGAACCTTGCTGTGGAGCGTAGATTTCATTCTGCTGGCAGAGGCCACTGAAGGGTTTTCAGTAGGGAAGCGACATGATCACATGTTCCTTTTAGAAAAATCACCGTCTGCCTTGTGGAGAGCAGAGTATGATGTCAAAAGCAGGAGGCCAGATGGGAGGCTCTTGCTATGTAGTCCACACAATGGCCTGTACTGCCCAAGAGGCTACATTAGCAACAAGAGATGGCATCATGTGAGACTCGCATCTCTGGCTTGTACAACGGGATGGGTGTCATGCCTTTCACTGAGACGAGGAAGGCTGGGGAAGCGCAGTGAGGGACAAACGAGTGGTATGGTTTGGGACATGTTAAGCTAAGGCGTGCCTGTAAGACACCTGTACAGATGTCTAATGGGGTTGAATTTATTGTAGGCTTAGGATGGTCTGGGCTGAGGTAGAGATGTGGGCAGCATGGAAAAGGATGGCATCACTGGGAGGGTAGAAGAGTAGAGGGCCAAGGGGGGAGACGGGAGGGACCCCCACCACCTTTAAGGGATGAATCAAAGAGGATGCTGGAGAGGTGGCCAAAGGCAGGAGAAAAGCCAGGAGTTGAGGGGTCAGGAGCCTAGGAGGAATGGTCAACGGTATAAATGCATGTGGGGAATGGATGCAGCGCAAGTAGACCAGGGGGACCTCGGGGAGCTGCTCCAGGAGGAAGTGCACCTTAGTGAGGTCTGAGGTGTGGGCAGCTGTTCAGAAGGGAGAAGTAAATGTGAGTAGAGACAGCTAGTAAAATGCCCCGGCACCCAAAATGGTCTTTGGGGAGAATGAAGCAAGACAGCTGGAGGTGGGCCTCACTGACGATCAGGTGGGTCAGGGAGGGAGGAGAGGGCAGACATGCTGCCACTGAGGTAACAGAATCCCCCGAGAGGAGGTGGGGGTGGGGGGCGCAAAGAGCCAGGAAAGAGGAAGAACCACCGGAATTTGGTGCTGAAAGGCAGGAAGGAACTTGCCAGGGGCAGAGGGGCCATGTTAACCCTGCGAGGTGGCCTCCTTAGGTGCCCCAAACGCAGCAGCCCTGCAGTACAGACAACCCTACCTGTGGGTCTGAGGAAAAAGGCTTTCATCTGATCAGGTCCATGCCCAGAAGCTACTTCCTTAGCGATAACAAATGCAAGCACTTAGGTAATAAGGGAGTTGGTTACGGGAACTCAGGTTCGGTGCTGCTTGTGGCCCAAAGAGCCAGAAAACACTAAAGCGACAAGGGTTGGGGAGAAAAGCGTCCTTTATTCTAGATGCCGGCAGCTAGGGAAGATGGCAGATTCATGTATAAAAAAAACACCTTTCCGGAGCCAAAATGATTAAGAGGTTTTATAGGCAGGTAAATGGGAAAGAACAAAGGAAAGCAGGCCTCAGGAATAATAGCTGAGAGGTCATCTCCTGGGGTCTTCTGAGGCCTCAGGTCTGCCTCAATGTTATCTTAAATCTCATTGTCCATAGCCATCTGCGGAAAAACTGCTGGGGAGTTGTTATCTTGGGTCCAGATATCTGGGCACCTGAGGATTAAAGAAGCTGCTCTTTTCGGGTTAAGATGTTTGTGAATTAACAAGGTATGGGTAGCCTGGACAAAGGGAAAAAACGGAGTTCTTCAGTTAATCAGTGGGAGGCGAAACAAAGAGGAAACAGCTGGATATCAGGATGGATCAAACTGCAAACTAGCTAAGTTTAGTTACATTATTGATCACCAAATTTTACCTTACAGAAGCATTAGTGGACCCTCTTGTTCCCACAGAGCTTTATTCAGGCTTCTAGGACACTAATCGTTGCATCCGGGTGTCCTTATTAAACAGCGAGGGACGGGACCAAGCCTTCTTCCCCTTTGCGCCAACACCGAGCTACCGCAGTGCTCAGCCAGTGTTTACCTGGGTACCTCTCTGCTCCGCCTGGAGCCCGGAGGTGGGCCCCTGGCCTCAGGGAATCTTCAGTCTAACGTTAGGGCTAAGCCGCGACAGCACAAGCTCGGAGTAGCACCCGGTACTGCGAGGATTTGCGGGAGGAGGTGGGAAGGGAGGGTTAAGAAAGGTTTTCCTGATCCTTGCCAGAAGCGGGCTGTTGAGAGCAGACCGGGGAAATGGAGAACACTCTGGGCGGAGGGGACAACAGGGCCCAGGCGTAGAGCTGGAAGAGCGGAGAGACTCTCCTCCCAAGGCTGTGGGTGTTCCTGGTGGGGCAAGGGCTCATCTGCAAGTTTCTGCCCAGGTGCCCGCGAGCCCACTTGAGGGCACGAGCCCCTTTCCGCGGCCGGGGAGGCGGGGCTGGCCTAGCCCCGGGCTACACCCCTCCCGCACCTCCCGGAGCTGCTGGGCCGAGCTCAGGAGGAGGCGGGGCGCGGCGCGGGCGCTTCCGGGGAGGGGGCAGTGCTCGGGCCGGCGCCACACTTCCCCTCGGCTAGGGCGGTTGGCCCCACGCCCTAGTCCGCACCACACGGTCAGCACCGCAGCCCGACCTGGTCCCTGCGCAGGTGAGCGCCCGGAAGCAGGCGAGGGGTAGCGGTGGGACCCCCCTAAGGGCTGGGGCCAGGGACCAAGGTGGGAGGGCGCCCTCGGGGCGGGCAGGACTTGCATCTGGCGCTGAGCCCCGCACTCTGCTCAGCCCTAGGCACACCTGCCGATCCGCCGCCTCCCTCCCTCCCTCCTGCCCGTTTACCCTATGCCTCGGGCACCCAGATTACGAAAAGGGCCTCCGAGACAGCTGTCACCTTCTTGTCGCAAAAAGAAGCGGGTGCAAGGAGCCCTCCTTGAGCTGGGGGGAGGTGCCTGGCTCGATCGGGTTGTTTTTCCCACGGGCTACCACAGCCTTCCCTGCTCTGTTCGCTGCCTCTCCCTCTGCTCTTTTGATGGTGACGGTATTTCTTTGTGCCGGTATTTCAGGAAGAACCTGGCTTTACTTAGGGTAATGACCTGTCAGGCTTTCATTCCTTCCACAGCCGTTTCACTGTCCACCATGGGCAGGGCAGCGTGAGACGTGCAGACACTGTCCTCGTCCTCCTCCTGGAGACAGAGGGTGAATTAGAAATCACAGCTGACCCGGATAAACGCCACTCAGAGAGGGGAAGTTCTGTAGCTGACACACCTCACCCAGGGAGCACCAAGGGTCAGGAATGATTGAGTGACTGTCACAGGAAGTCATGTCTAGTTGTTTTTAAAACTTTTCTTAAAATTTCACAAATCATAAATGTACAGCTAACCCAGTTTTTACACAGTGAACATTTCCTGTGCAACCTGCATCGAGAATAAAGAAAACATTTTTAGCTATCCAAAAGCCCTCTTACTCCCATTTCCGATTACTACTATCCTGGCTTCCAACGCCATACAGTAGTTTTACCTGGTTTTCAGCTTTTGATATGTGGAATCGTATGTTATATGCTTTTTGTGTATGGCATTTTATACTCAACATGTGAGATTCACCCATGTTGTATGTAGCAGTAAATAGTTTGTTCTCACTGACTTACAATGTTGTGCTGGATGGATAGACCACAATTTATTACTTTCTACATGCTACTGGACACTTGGATTGATGGACACAGGTTGTTTCCAGTTTAGGGTTTTTTAAAATAGTGCTGCAAAGGCTTTCTCATGATGGTCTTTTGGTGAATATATGTAAGCACTTCTGTTGGGTTTGTTCCTAGAGTGAAATTGCTGGATGATACAATGTTCAGCTTTAGTATAGGGTGTCCGTTTTTCAAACTGGTTGTACCGATTTACTCTTCTACCTGCAGTGTGTGAGTTCCTGTTCCTCCTCACCCCATGTTTGATATTGTCTCTCTTTCAATGTAACCATTTTGCTCAGTCAGTGTGGGTGTTTTGCATTGAGGTTTTAATTTGCATTTCTCTGATGACTAACAAATGACTTATACATCTTTTTATGTACCTACTGGTCACTTGGATGTACTTTTTGCAAAGTGTGTTCGGTTCTTCTGGCCATTTTTCTAGTAGATTGTCTCTTTTTCTTACTAGTTTGTAAAAGTTCTTAAATATTTTGAATATGAGCTATTTATTGGATATGTATTTTTAAAATCTTTTCTCTCTCTCAGAAGATTGCCTTTTCACTCTCCTTATGATGTCTTTTGATGAACAGAAGTTCTTCATTTTAGTGTCCAATTCATGGTTTTTTCTCTATGGTTGTACGATTTAAGTCCAGTTGTAAAAAAAATCTTTGCCTACCCCAGGAGGTAAAAGGGGTCAAAAGGTACAAACTTCCAGTTATAAATAAATAAGTCATGGGTATATAATGTACAGCATGGTGACTAGAGATAATAGTACTGTATTGTATATTTGAAAGTTGCTAAGAGAGTAGAACTTGAAAGTTCTCGTTACAAGAAAAGAATTGTAATAATGTGAGGTGATAGATATTAACTAGACCTATTGTGATGTTCATTTTACAATATATATATATCAAATCATTATGTTGTACATCTGAAACTAATATAATGTCATATATCAATTATATCTCAATTTTTAAAACATCAGGAGGATAATCAATATTTTCCTCTAAAAGCTATATTGTTATTCTCACTCATGTCTATTAGCCATTCAAAATTAATTTTTTTGTATGGTGTGAGATATGGGTCAAGATTTACTTTTTTTTCCCACAAGGCTATCTAAATGGACCCAGCACCCTCTATTAAAAAGACCACCTTTCCCCACTGTACTGCAGTGTCAGCTTTGTCATAAATCAGATTGTTCAGATGTGAGTCTGTTTCTGGACACCCTGTTCTTCCATTAGTTTGTCTATCCTTGTTCATCAGTATCATGCTGTCTTAATTACTGCTGTTTTATAATAAGTCTTTATTCTGGTAGTAGAAGTCCTCAGCATTGTTGTTGATCTTAGGTATTTTTATCTAGCCCCCCGCCCCCAAAGCCTTTTTCAAAAATATATCAAAAGTAGTCATTTTGTAATCTCAAAAAGGGGACTAATGTATAAGGCTATATAATTGGCATAATTTGTAAACTGTATCCATCCATAAATTCACTGCTGACACAATCTATATTATGTTCAGTACCTGCATATGTACATGAGACCTACAACAAAGTAAATACAAAATAAACTCACATCATTTTAATTAAAAATGACCTTTAGAACATAGATGATATAATTTCAAAACAAAAGGAATTTTTAAAATTAAGCAGCTGAAATTTTCCAAAGACCCATTTGCTACTTTTTGCAAAATAGAGCAACATTAATTATAATGTTTCCCATTCATGTTTGGTCAATAAGATATGCTCCTATATAATTGAAATACAGCCAAGGTTTTGGACTTTTTGACATTTTTTTAAAGTCTTCAAAATTTACAAAATGTAGTGCTGAAAGCGTATGTGCCTTGCTATATATTCAGCAAACATGATTTATTTTAAGACAGGTCATAAGACTTCAGTTAATTAACCAGAATTCTGTGACTGTTTTCTGCCTGCTGGCATTTGATCTTAAATCTGACTTTATAGTAAAATCGGTAGTTTAGAATTTATTTCACAAAATCAATCCCAAGTGCAGGGCACTTTTCAATTATTTCATAGCTTATAAATTTAAGTAACAATATAAATTGAGATTAGTGGTTTCTTGTATCAGAATTACCTGGAGAGTTCTTAAAAAATACAGATTCTTAGACCCCACTTCTGAACTGTTGAGGAGGAATCTCTAGCGGTATCTATCTTTTTAGAAAGCTCTCTAGGTGATGATAATATGCAGCTTGGTTTGAGAACCACTTATGTGGCCGTGGGCCAATCCTTAGGGACATCAGAATCCTGGGGTACTTGTTAAAAAGTCAGGCTCCCAGGTTGGCCGAGTGGCTCAGTTGGTTAAGAGCTCACTCAAGAGTTTGAGCTCTGAGCAACAGCAGTTCGATTCCTGGCCTGAGCTGAGCAGCCACTGAGCTGCCAACAGGCGGCAGGATGGCTCAGCTTAAAAAAAAAAAAAAAAAAAAAGTCAGGCTTCCAAGCCTTATGCCCAGAGATTTGATTCAGCAGATTTGGGATGGGGCGCAGGAACTGGCATTTTAAACCATCGTTGTAGTTGGTCTCTGTACTAATTTTCTGTGCTGCAAAACATATTACCACAAATTTAGCAGCTTACCCAACACCTATTTATTATCTCATAGTTCCTGTGGGTCCAGGCAGGTTCCAGGCAAGGCTTGGCCGAGCCTTCTGCTGGAGTCTCACCTGACTGCAGTGCTATCCGAACCTCAGATGGGGGAGATCCACCACCAAGCTCCCTCAGGTGGGTGGGTTTCGGCAGAATTCATCTCCTTGCACTTGTAGGACTGAGATCTGTTTTTTGCTGGCTGTCAGCTGGAGACCACTCTCAGCTTCTAGACACTGCCAGCAGTTCCTTGACACCTGACCCTCTCACAACATGGCAGATTCTTCAGTCAGCTAGGGAGTCTCGCCAGTCTGCTAGGGTGGACTTATATACATACACACATGCATGCACATACATGCATATGCACACAATATTCATATATATGCTATATTTATATACACACATCTCATATATAGTAAATATGCATAGTGTATGTGTATATATACACTCATGATTTGTTACTATATATATGATATATACACACTATACATCATATATATAGTGTAACATAATCTTATGAGTGACATCCCATAGCCTTTGCCATATTCTACTGGTTAGAAGTCATAGGTCCTGCCCACACTCACAGATGTGAACATGGGGACTGCCCTAGGGTCACCACAGTCCGCAAAACCACTTAGAAACACTGTATTGTGTCTATCAAGCTATGAACAATTAAATTCAGCACATTAGGTGACATTGTCCTGCAAGTCCTAGTGAACTTGCCCCCAAAATGTTTTAGCAAGTGTTTGAGATGAAAACTTAGCTTTTGAAACCAGCATTCTTAATTTAAAGTCAAAAGCAAGTGAAATGTAGATGCTCATTTATCCATCAAAGAAGTAAAAAACTCTTTCAAACAGTTAACCTTTTAAACAGACCACTTTTTAGCATTCACAGCCAATACTTTCTCCATTCGTTAGCCTGATATACAATCAGAGGCAGTGTATTAGTTTCCTATTGCTGCTGTAACAAGTCACCACAAACTTAGTGGCTTAATACAACACACATTTATTGTCTTACTGTTGTGATGGTCAGAAGGCTAACATGAGTCAGCAGGGCTGTATACCTTCTGGAAGTTCTGGGGAAGAAGCCATGTACTTGCCTTTTCCAGCTTCTAGAGCAGGGGTCAGCAAACTGTGGCTCGCAAGCCACATGCGGCTCTTTGGGTACGTACATGTGGCTCTGAAGTAAAATTGAAAATGAAAATAAAACTATCATAGTTTCATTTATAAAGTTTTTAAAGGATATTATTCACATAATGGTGGTTTCATTTGTTTTATGGCTTTCGAATTTTTCAATTGTCGTGAGGGACAGGATTGGCTATTCCATCTCAAAAGTTTGCCGACCCCTGCTGTAGAGGACCCCCACATCCCTTCCTGTGGTCCCAGATTACACACACCTCTGTTTCTGTTGTAACATCTCCTTCTCTCACTCTGACCCACCTGCCTCCCTCACATAAGACCCTTGTGATTACAGTGGGCCCGCTTGGGTAATCCAGGATAATCCTCTCATCTCAAGACCCTTAATCACATCTGCAAAGTCCCTTTTTGCCATGTAAGGGAGCATATTCACTGGTTCTAAGGATTCGGATGTGGACATCTTTGGGGGACCATTATCCTATCTACCACAGACAGTGATTACGGTTTAACATAACTGTAATGTGAATTATATAAGGTACATGTCCTAATCATATGCCTTCATAGGTTTCAGTACAATCCCTACATAATAGATATTGAAGACCAGTTAGAAATTGGATAATACTTCCTACACTTTGGATTTTATATCGTGAAACTTCATAACATGTCCCTCACATAATAAGTTCCTGCGTGACATTGAGAAGGCATTCTAAAAAACACCAAAGATATCATACTGCTGCTTTTTATGAAGAAGCTCTTCTTTACTAATTTTCTATCAAGTCCTTGTAATGATCTACTAAGTAGGTATTTAGGTATACATCAGTCTACTTTATGAATTTTTTAAAAGGACAAGGAAAAGTGACTACAGGTAAGTCCACACAGCAAATCAGAGAACTGACAGAGCTGGTTGACTAGACCTTCCAGCTATAGAGTTAAGTTCATTATCTGCTTTGCAACTATGTCTCCTAAATCTCCATATATGACTCATACTAAAACTTGTAAAGATTAAAACATATTTGAGTGTGATAGCTCCACCGGTGTGATACCAATGCCTGGTCTCATCGGGTTAGTTTTGAGCCCAACACTATAGCCTCAGTTGCACAGAAACTGAAAAGTAACAAGGCAGGTGCCGTGGGGTTTTAGACTCCAGGAAGTAGACAGTAAATGGCTAATGGAACTTACCTGCCATCTTGCTCAAATATCCTCTGTCAAAGATGCTGTTATTTCTTGTATTTAAACTTCTCCATAACATTAGTCACAAGGGCTATACCAACCCACTTCCAGTGGCACATGCTGTTGGGCAACTGGATTTATTAACCAAGCAATGGAAAAAGGCAATTACCCAAAAATCGGCACGTATTGCCAGAAGGACAAGTCATTTCATAAAAGGAGAAACTGAAACTTTTAAATCTACATCTATGAGTACAATGTTATGTTAATTTTTAATCTTTAGGCTATCATTAAAAATATCAAATGATTCTCATTTGTAAGTGTATCAAGGCCAAATAATGAATTTTAAAATTAAAACAAAATTGAAAAAATATTTAAATACTATAAAAACCAAGTGACATTATGTCTACTACTGGAGGGGAAAAAGGATATCTTGAAATGTTGAACTAAAGATGTCGAGAGACAGCAACCCCTGACCAGGAAAAGGAT
>NW_017731641.1:1105146-1115017 GCF_001890085.2 Hipposideros armiger | reverse complement strand
CAGTTTCTCTCTCTCTCTCTCTCTCTCTCTCTCTCTCTCTCTCTCATATATATTTTCATGAATCAACAGTATCTCTTACATTCATCAGCTTGGCATAAGGGTGCTTAGCATTTAGCAGTGAACAAAGCATTATTGTCCAACATAGAATGACATTCTTTAAATTTTGAAACCCCTTATTTCAGTGTGTCTCATAATACAAGTTGTTTCTATATGACTTCCCAGGGGATTGGTTTGAACTCTCCAGATCCTGCAAAGAGTGAGAAAGCAGTCCTCGTCAGTTGCTCTACAGATCTAGATCCAAGCTCTCCACCAGCCCTTCATCTGCAGCTCTGTGTTGGATCAGGCCAGGCTCTGCTCCACAGCATGTCCCCCCAGAAACGGAAGCTGAAAGAGCCTCTACCATCAGGGACATCCTGGTCATTGTGGTGGGAAGAGAACATGGTGAGTTACCCATCTAAGGTATTCTTGGTCCTTTGCATTTCCAGATAAATTTAGAAGCAATTTGACAATCCTATCCCCCCCAAAAAAACAAAAGCCTTCTGGAATGTGGAATGTGGGATAGCATTGATCTAAAGGTTAGTTTGGGGAAAACTGATGACAATATTGAGTCTTCTAAACCATGAACATAATATGTCGCTCTAATATCTAGATGATTTTATTTTTTTATTTTTTTAAAGATTTTTTTTTTTTTAAATTGGGAAATTGGGGGATGGGAACAGCGCTGGAGAATTGGGGGAAGGGGAACAGACAAGTTGCTGTCTTTTTTTTTGTTGTTCTTCAGTCTAGTTGTGGAGGACGTTGCTTCACTGGCCCAAGTTGGCACCATCATTGCACTCTTCCCAGGCGAGGCAGATCAGTCGCCAGCTTCTGGACGGCTGCTCACGACGGCTTGAGGGCCGCTCACGCTGGCTGCTGGCTACACATGGTAGCCCATGGCAACCCACTGCAGCAGGGGCTGCAGCCTACGCCGTCGGCGGCGACTCACGACAACCCAGCTCCAGGTTGAGCTGTTGTTCAGCATCTTAGCTGTAGGGGGCAGTGTCACTGGCCCTCATATGTGGGATCTGAACCAGGGCCCTCTGGCGTCCCAAGCCAGCTCTTAACCAACGCACCACTTGGCTGGCCCTAGACAATTTTAAATACATACTAACCCACGCTATTTTCTGGGCGTTCTATGCCATATACCATTAGCACATAACATAAATTATCTCATGTAATCTTACAATAATGGTGAGAAGCAGGCCCTAATGTGATTTCCATTTCACAGATGGAGTAGCTAAAGCTTAGCAAGATTAAGTAGCTTGCCAAAGGCCACAGTTATTAAAAGGTGGGAATCCAGGCACTCGGCCTGCACTGTCTGCAGTCTTCACCACTATGTGACACTACATCCCTAAGCTGACAGCTGAGGGAAGGAGGGAAGGATAGAGGAATGGATAGATGGATGAATAAATGGAGTTACTCAGGGGAAGGCAGACTTAGAGGAAGAGTTTCTTAAGGTTTCTTACATGTGTTCTCTCTCTCTTCTGCTCAGCATCTGTTTACCTAGATACATAATTATTTGTCCAAATAGTAATTGTCCTTCTCCTATTTTAGCACCTACACAGGAAGTCTCTGTAAAGAGCTGCCTGCCAGCTGCCCTTCCCCAGATCCCAGATGCACTCCAGGTAGAGCAGAGAGCAGTCACTCTACTGGTCATGCTGAGCTCATATTCTGTAAGTCTAACTATACCACACAGATCTGGGTTTTTCTAGAAACCAGCCCCATTCATAACGGTGTCTCCCCCATGAGGGTTGAGGGACCCATTGGAGCCAACCCCTGGTACTGAGAGTGAGGTAAGTACAGCTTTTGTCACCCTCTCTGTATGTCTCTTGTAGGATGGCTGTTCCATGAGATCAATACTGAGTCCCCTCCCTCCTGCTTTACCAATGCCTGGTCTCATGGGGTTAGTTGTGAACCCAACACTATGGCATCATCCTCCTCCTTTCCAGCTCCTGGCTCCCGGTCCAGGAAGCCTCTGGGCAAGATGGCTGGTGAGTAAAGCCAACTCCTAAAGCTGCTCTTGCGCCTGTGAGTGTGGTCCTCAGTATCCCTGTTGGTGAGGTGGGAGGCCTGCCTGGCCATACACAGGGGAGAGATGCAGAGAGGCTGACGATGGGGGGGGGGCTCCTGCCTTGGCCTCAGTGTCCAGACTTGGTGGTGTGTGAGGAGAGAAGGTATGCATTGGAGGAACCTGCAGTTCTTCTGGCTCACAGGTCTTCTAGGTGTGCTCAGTTAATTTTCCTAGCCTGGAAACCATGGTGCTGAGTGCCTAACATTGTATCTCTTGTCATCGAAATCATCCAGAACCATTCAGAGGAAGGAGTCAAGCAGAGAGAGAGAAAAAAATCAATCTCTAGAACACCACTATCAAAAGCTGGGGAGGCTGAGTTGAAATCATTATGGAGTACTGACAATATACCAAACACTGTATTATCTCAGTTAATTAACAACTAAAACGAACCCATTTTACAGATGAGGAAATGGAGACAGACTGCCTTGCTTAAGGTCATACAGAAAGCCAACAATCAAAGCAGGTCCACAATCAAATCTCTGCCTGACTCCAGAGTGTAGGCCCTGAACCACTAAGCTCTATGCTCTCCCAGAGCTGTGAGCAGCAGCCCTCTTCCATACTTTCATTTTACCCATTTAGCAACAATCTAGGATTTCTCAGGGTCAAACACAATGGGTAGCCCGCCTTAATCCAAATCTGCCTCCCCTCAGTGCTGAAAGTGGGTCTGGGGACTTGACTGATCCATTCTAACTTCACATAGGTCTACTTACAGACTCGCAGATGGTGGACTAGCCAGCTCTAGCAGAAGTTGTGGTTAGGGTAGGCTGGAATGCCAGAAATCCAAGGGCTGTCTTTCCCAATCAGATTGGTAAAACAACCAGAGTTTGTTTTGTGGTTTTTTTCATATTATTGTTACACCAAGGCTTTTTAAAATTTTGAAGTATAATTGACATACCTACAACATTTTTTATACATACATATATATATATATATATATATATATATATATGATTACCACAAGTTTAGTTAATATCTGTTACCATACATACAGAATTTCTTTTCTTGTGTTGAGAATTTTTTCTTTTTTAAACTTTATTGGGGAACAGTGTGTTTGTTCCAGGACCCATCAGCTTCAAGTCGTTGTTTTCAATCTAGTTGTAGAGGGTGCAGCTCATTAGCCCATGTGAGAATCCAACCAGCAACCTTAAGAGCCTGTGCTCTAACCATCTGAGCTAACCCAGCAGCCCCAAGAACTTTTTTTTTTTAATTGGGGAATTGGGGGAGGGGAACAGTGTTGGGGAATTGGGGAGGGGGACCAGCCAAGTTGTTCTTCAATTTTAGTTGTAGAGGGCGCCAGTCGCCATCTGGCTGAGCGTGGGCAGCTCATGGCCTCTAAGCTCAAGGTGTTGTGTTACAATCTTAATTGTGGGTGGGCATAGCCACCATCCCATGTGGGAGTCGAACCAGTGGCCTGTTGTTGTTAAGAGCGCATGCTCTATCCACTGAGCCATCCGGGCAGCAGCTCAGCTCAGGGTGCTGAGTTCAGTCTTAGTTGCTGGCGGGCATAGCCCACCATCAAACAAGCCATCTTGTTGTTAGGAGCACGTGCTCTCACCAGCTGAGCCATCCTGCCACCTTTTGGCAGCTCAGCAGCAGCTGGGTGGCAGCTCAGCAGCAGCGGGCGGCAGCTCAGCTTGGGCGCAGCATCACTGGCCCATGTGGGACTCGAACCGGTGGCCCTGTTGTTTGGAGCTTGCGCTCTTAAGCTAACTCTTAACTAACTGAGCCACTCGGCCGCCTCCCCAAGAACTTTTAAGATCTGTTCTCTTAGCAACTTTCAAATATGCAATACAGTATTATTAGCTATAATCGCTTGCTGTTCATTTATCCCAGGACTTCTAAAACAGCCAGAGTTCTTGTGTCTTTTCGAAACCTCTGAAGATAGTGGGAATTGGGGGCAAGTCCTGAGCGATGTGCAAATAGCCCGGCAGAAGGTCTGAGAATCAGGTGATGTTAGCCATTGCAGGAAGGTGGGCGGGATTCCGGCCCGGGGCACCTCTCTGCAGCCAGGAGGTGACCTAGTGAGAATTCTGGCCTGAGCAGAGTTTCTTCCACAGACTGGCTCAGGCAGGCCCTATCGAAGAAGCCCAAGGAGATGCCTGTGTCCCAGGAAAGCACCTCCAGTGACGCTCCACAGACGAGATCGCAGGACAGCTCCCCACCCCCGGGCCTCAGCTTGGCCACATCGGTGGTGTCTCCCGACCTGCCACCTGCACACGAGGCCGCCTCCAGCAGCAGCAGCAGCAGTGGCCGCTGGAGCAGGGACTACGACGTGTGCGTGTGCCACAGCGAGGAGGACCTGGCGGCCGCGCAGGAGCTGGTCGCCTACCTGGAGGACAGCTCCGTGGGCCTGCGCTGCTTCCTGCAGCTGCGCGATGCGGCCCCGGGTGGCGCCATCGTGTCCGAGCTGTGCCGGGCACTGGACAGCAGCCACTGCCGCGTGCTGCTCATCACGCCTGGCTTCCTGCGCGACCCGTGGTGCCGGTACCAAATGCTGCAGGCCCTGAGCCAGGCCCCGGGTGCAGAGGGCCGCATCATCCCCCTGCTTGCGGGCCTGGCCAGGGCTGCCTATCCCGCGGAGCTACGCTTCATGTACTTCGTGGATGGCCAGGGCCCCGAACGTGGCTTCCGCCAAGTCAAAGAGGCCGTCCTGCGCTGTAAGCTATGCAAGGAGGGGAAGAGGAGGGGTCTGCGTCTGATCTGCTTTGGCTTTCAGGAGACAGCCCCTGTAGCCCAGTAGTTCAAAATGCAGGTTCTGGAAAGCACTGTGTGTGCCTTGGGCAGTTACCTAACCCCTCTGTGCCTGGGTTTCCTCATTGGAAAAATGAAAATGATACCATATCCCTCAATAAGTGTATATATATACTAACTAAGTGTTCAGAGCAAGGCCTGGTACATGGCAAGTACTCATAACAGACACATACCAAGTCCTCAATAAGTCTTAGTCATTAGTAGTAGTAGTATTTATAGTATGAGTTCCTCTCACCCAGGTCACATTGGAGATATCCACCAAGAGCTGGGAAAATGCCAGGAGGGACACTGGTTTAGTAAGACAAGATGTTACAAAACAATAGGGAAGATTTGCCTCTGATAAATGTATCCAGGGGAGGGCATTATATTACACAGGTTTGGAAGTAAAACCGATTAAAAGGTAGAACAGGTACCTACTTGTTGGGGAAACAGAGATGCTGGATTTGGGGAGGATGACAAACCCTGTGATTGTTTGGTTTCTTTCAGATTTGCAGACCCTCAGGTGATACGTCTTACATCACCATGGGACCCAGAAAGTAGGCACAAAGCTGGAAATCAAGTTAGAGAGCCCAGGGCCTTGGGTCCAGCAAGTATAACGATGCCTGAGGAGCCAGAGTTGGCAGCACATTGTATGTGATCCTGGGATCAGATTGCCCAGCAGGGCTCCCTTCCTGTGGGCTCCCTATGAAGGTCCTGGGGACTCCCCCAGGGAGTTTATGGAGAAGTTGGGACTCCCCCAGGAAGGCCAAAATGGAGCTGGGGACTCCCCCAGGAAGGACAAAAGGAAGCCGGGGACTCCCCAGGAAGGCCATGAGGAAGCCAGAAACTGGAGGTAGTAGTAGAAGAAGGTGCCCATACCAAGATGACCACCAGTGTTTCACCTCCTGCCTAATTGGACATGAGTTTGGCACATCCCCATGTCTTCTTCTCCCGGGGTTGCACACTGGTGTAGAGATGCATTCCACCTGAAGAGATGACTCACCCGATGAATGAACTAGAAGCCTAGAGCACATGCCTCAGCATCGATGGTTTTACCAGTTTCCTGGGAAAGCCCTGGAACAGACGTCAGGAGAAAGCCACAGGTATCGATTTCTTCACAGTCACACTGCTGCTCTTCTTTCCTCATTGTTCACTGGAGAAATCTACATGAAAGATGCACTCAGCACCGAACTGTATTTATTTTTACTGCATGCATGTCATTAAAGACCAAACCTAGAAGCCATTCTGAATAGACAGAAGAAGGCAGGGAGCAGGTGGGATGATGAGAAGGAAGGCTCAGACCTTTTTCCTGGGACCAAAAGCCTGCTCACAGATGTTTTGACATCATCAAAACACATTAGGGGTCTGGCTAGAACTCACGCTATACAGTAGCTTCTTCACCTCTGCACTGAGAGGAACCAGCACTTTTCTTCTGGCAGATGATGGTGTACCTTGTAAGAGAGGCAAGGTTTCATTCATCTGTTCTCAATAAGTTTGTTGTTGAACCGAAATGAATTTCTTGTTCTCCCAATATGTATTTTCCTGCCTCTTCTCTCACTTCCCCCTTCCATGGTCCCTCCCTTTCCTGAAAACAATTTATACATATATATTTTTTAACTGAGATACATTGGCATATAACATTATATTATTTCAGGTATATGAGTCGGTATTTGTATATATTGTGACAAAATGTTATATTTTTAATTATGAATTATTACAAAGGATGAAAGCATATTATAATGTACACTCATGTATCTACCACCTAGCTTAAGAAGCAAAACCTTACAATTGCTAGGGTGCACCGTTTGTGCCCTTAATTATTCTCCTACTTCCTCATACCAGAAATAACCACTACTCTGAATTTTGAATTTATCATTCTTAGCTTTTGTTTAGAAATTTATTACATCTGTATGTATCCTTGACAACATATTTACTTTTACATGGTTTTATACTTTACATAAAAATGTTATGTTTGTGTTCTGAAAATTCCTTTTTTTTGTTTATCATGTGTTGTAAGATTTATCGATTATTGAGGCATGTAACTTCAGTAAATTCACTTACATTCCATTATGTAAATATACCACTATGTAGTCATACATTTTTCTACAAGTGGACATTTAGTTGTTTCCAGTATCTTTGCTATTAAAAACAATGAGCCTGTGAACATTTTTGTATATATTTCCATGAGTAAAGTTTTCTAATATGTAGCCTAGATGGGGAACAGCTGGATAGTAAAGAATATACATCTTCAGTTTTGGTAGAAGATACCACATTTCCAAATCAGTTGTGCCAATTTATGTTCCTACATTTGTGTATGAGTTCCCACTTTCTGATGTTCTTGCTAACACTTAGAATTATCTGATTTTAAAGTGTTTGCTAATCTGGTGGGTGAAAACTGGTATCCTGTTATCATAATACACACATTTTCCTTTTTACCTTTTTTATGAAAATTCGATGAATCCCACATATTCAGCACCCAACTTCAACAATTAGCAACTCAGAGCTAAGCTTATGTCAACAATAACCCTTCTCATTCCTTTACTCCCTGATTTTTTGAAGCAAATCCCAGGCATTACTTTATTCCTCTATATTTAAGTATGTATCTCTAAATTATTAGAAGTTTAAAAAAATATATGACAATATGACAGTTTCTTTTTAAAAATAGATGTTTTATTTTTTTAATATAAAAACTTTTATCTATACTTTGTACTCTGTGTTTTTGTCTTATTTAGGAAGTCCTTCCTTAAGCCTGTATTTTCTTCTGGAAGTATTTCATATGTAGGTCTTGAATCCACATTGATGTTTTGTTTGGGTTTGTTTTTGTTATTGTTGTTCTTGGCTTATAAGTCAGAGATCCATTTTTTTTTTCCATTTGAACAGTCTAGTCCATCTTTTCCCCCACTGACTGATGTCACTGCCTGTTATATGCAGGAGTCTAGTCCTGGGTTCCCGGTTTCCTCCATGTCTGTGTTTGTGTATACCTGTATCAGTAGCACACTGACTTACTTACTATGGTTTTTAATAAGCCTTGATAACTTGTAGGTCAGTTCTTCTCACTTTTTTTTTTTTAAAGATTTTATTGGGGAATTGGGGAAGGGGATCAGACAAGTTGCTGTCCTTTTGTTCTTCAGTCTAGTTGTGGAGGACGTCGCTTCACTGGCCCATGTTGGTATTATCATTGTGCTCTTCCCGGGAGAGGCAGTCACTTGCCGGCCATTGGACGGCCGCTCATGGTGGCTCATGGCAGCTCACGAAAGCACACGCCTGCTACCGGGCAGCCCCACAGCAGCTTACGCCGTCACCGGCGACTCATGACAGCCCAGCTCCAGGTCGAGCTATTGTTTATCATCTTGGCTGTCGAGGGCACAGCATCACTGGCCCTAATGTGGGATCCAAACCGGGGCCCTGCTGCTCAGAGCTGGCGTCCCAAGCCAACTCCTAATGAACGTGCCACTCGGCTGACCCCTTCTCACTCTTCTTACTCATCAAAATCACTTTGACTTTTCTTGTTCCTTTACTTTTCCATAGAAATTGTTTATTCAGTTTGTCAGGTTCCAGGGAAATGCCTATTTTATTTATTATTTTTTTTGGATTTGCATCAAATTGAGATTCATTTGGAAAGAATAGATGTTTTTATAATATTGAATCTCTTCATAAAAATGCTATGTGTCCATTTATTGATGGCTTTAAATGTATTTTAATAAAGCTGTATAATCTTTTCCATGTGGTCAGTCACATCTTTTGTTAGATTTATTCCTCAGTACTTCATATTTTCTGTTGCTACTTCATAGACGGTGTAGAGGCCTGACTACTGCACTGTACAGCTGAAGCTGCCGTTTAATAATATATGTCAACTATAATTTAATATATATATATAGTCATGGGATGTGGAGTATAGTGTGGGAATGGAGTCAATGGAATTGTAATAGATATGTATGATATCGGGGATGGGGGGGCAATGGATGGGGGAGGGGGTTGTCACTTTGTGAGACGTGAAAAGGATAACTATTGCATTGTTTTGTACACCTGAAACTAATAATAAAAAAATAAATAAGAGGGCTGGCTGAGTGGCTCAGTTGGTTAAGAGCTCACTCAAGAGTTTGAGCTCTGAGCAACAGCGGTTCGAGTCCCAGCCTGAGCTGAGCAGCCGCTGAGCTGCCAACAGGTGGCAGGATGGCTCAGCTAAATAAATAAATACATACATAAATAAGAAAAAAATCTATTAGGGTCCTGCTGTTTCTAGTTGAGTTTTATCTTGAATGGGCTTTAAATTTAATTTAAAATTTCCACATCTACTGAGATGATGTGTTTTTTTTCCTTTTTAATCTGTTAATGCCAGGAATAAAATAAGATTTTCTAATGTTAAGCCAGCCTTTCATTCCTGGGGTAAACTCAATTTGACCATGATGTATTAGCTTTGTTATGAATCACAGGATTCAGATTGCTAATATTTTCTTTAGGATTTTACATCTATGTTCATATATAGGATTAGCCCATAATTGTCCTTTCTTGTCTTATCCCTCTCTGTGTTACCAAGGTTCTACCAGCTTTATAAACAGTTGGGAAGTGGTCCCTTTTTTCTATTCATTGAAGAATTTAAGCTTGAGATTAATAATTCCTTGAATGTTTGGTAGACTCGTCTGTAAATCTACTGGGCCTAGCATTTTCTATATGGGATGATTTAACACTGCAATTTCAACATCTTAAGGAGTTATAGATCTATTTAGTGATAGATCAAAGAGTATTTATTTCTTCTGGAGTCAATTTGGCTCCAATAGAGTAAGAAGTCACAAAAGAATACAAGACGCGTAAATAGATTTTTCAGTTTGAATTTCCTGGCTCATGTAGGTAGTATGAATCTGAATTCTTAACCTGCATGAAGATTGGCCTGTGGTTGTGCATTTTCAGGGGATTTTTTTCCTTCCCTCCAGAGCCAGATGTCAGGACAGATAAGTTTCCAAAATTTCTTGTCTCCTTTAGTAAGGCAGCTTTTGTTTTATTTATTTATTTATTTATTTATTTATTTATTTA
>NW_017731641.1:1098433-1103466 GCF_001890085.2 Hipposideros armiger | reverse complement strand
TTTTTTTAGAAGACTGAAGAATTGGTGCTTGTGGATAGGCTAGGGCTTTGCAATAATAACCTTCTAATAAAACACTGTCCAGTTGAACTTTCTGTAATGATGGAAATGATCCACATCCGTGCTGTTTAGCATGGTAGGCACTAACCATATGTGGCTATCAAGCACTTGAAACGTGGCTATATGACCCAGGAGCTGAATTTTTAATTTTATTTAAGTAATTTAAATGGACAGTGCAGAGACTTCTAATGTTTCCAAACAAGCTGAACTAAAAAAACCATCAACAAAGGCCTCTGAAGCCAAGCGAAGATCTGAAGATCTGTAGTGCTGCTGAAGATCAAGGTTCCCTGCACTCTGCCCTCTGGTGGCTGAGGCTTCCTATGAGCTCATCCTTTCCTTGAGCCAGGGCTTCTTAGGACTGGAATTCTGACTTTATGGGTCTTTTAGTCAGAATTATAACCGCATTGATGAATTTGCCACTAATGAATTTGTCTACAATTTCATTTTCTCTCCTTTGCTCACTACATTCTAGCCATAAGGGCCATTTCTGTTTCTAAAAAATGTCAAGCTCATTATCGCTTTCGGGCCTTTAGCATCTGCCATCAACTCTGCCTAAAATATACTTTCCTGGCTGTTTCCTTTTTATCACTCAAGTCTTAGCTCAATGTCACCTCCTGAAAGGCCATCCATGACCACCTTATCTAAAGTCCTCCCTATGCCCAGGCTTTATCGCATTGTCCTGTTTTAGTCTACAGATAGAACAGTAATCATTAGCTAAAATTGTTATTGGTTTACCATATGTCCGTTTGAATATGAATTGTATGCAAGTAGAAGTCTCTTCTGTCTTGTTCAGGACTGATAGTGTCTGGCACATAGAAAATGGAGGCCTAGAGAGGATAAGTCACTTCCCCAAAGTCGCAGAGCTAGTCAGTGTTGGCCAGACTTCATGGCTCCCAATTCAAGGCTCTTTTGGTTAAAATGTAGCTACTCTGCTCAAATTCTCTTTCCAGTTGCAAGAAAGAAAAAACAGGGACAGAGGGAGGGAATAGAAAGAGAAAGAAAAGAAGAGGAAGGAAGGGAAGGAGGGAGGGAGGGAGGGAGGAAGTGCATGCACCTCTAGAAATTTTGTCAGGTCAGAGCCTTGCAGTTTTGAGCAGGTTTTGCTATTGCATTTTACCTGCAAGACATTTTGCTCTAGTGTTTCACACAGTTTATAATGTCCTACTGTATATTCCCAGAAGGAAATCTATGAACAAGCAGATGTTTGTGGTTGAGGATAATTATTCCAGATCCTAAGCTTCCCCTATTAATGCTCTTTGCTTCACAAAACAATTAGCCTTTTATCTCACTCATAATATGTATTTCTGGTAGAAATAACCCCAAAGCAAACTGTTGACATATAGTACATTGACATATAGTACACTTCACAATTTACTAAAAATTGTAAAAATTGTCCCACTCTATTTTGTCTGAAAAAATAAACTCAAAATAAATCTGACATTGGCGAAAATAGAATTTTTGACTAAAATTTGTCTGGAATCTTGATAGAATTTAGATCTGTCAAATAACACCAAGGAAAAAGGGACTAACTAGAAATAATGCGCACAAAAGAAACGTGCAAGGGCAGAAATAAGTAAACATTTTATATGCCACCCTACCCATCCCCCACCTCCATCCCCCTGGGATCGCATAGCAAACTAGGTAGAGGAGACAAGTCCCCAGCCCGGAGGAAGAGCAGCAGGTGGAAAACGTGTTTCTGCTCCTGTTCACTCACCTTTATTTATAGCAAGAAATACTGAATCTATAAAGAAAAGAACTGAACGCGATGAAAATTCTGTAAACTGAAAATGTGTGAAAAACAGAAATGGTTTAAGCGTTCTCTTAATAAAACAACAACAAAAAAAAACCGACCAAGAAATAAGATCCGCTCAACAGATAGATTAGAAGCATTCCTTCCATGCTAACTGATCAGCGTTGGCATAATTCATGTTACAATGTCCATATTCAAACAAGGTGTCAAAGCCTCCCAATCGCAGCACCGCTAGCCCGCCTGTTTAGGGGCTCGCTGCTTTCTTTTCTCTTCTCTCAACGCCGGTCTCAACTCTGGCCGGCTGGCACAAGTAGCTCTGGAGCAACATGGATGAAAAACGCTTTTCGAGACAAGTCGCAGGGGATCAGCGCCCCGAAGCCTCGGCGCTGAGCACGTCGGGAGTTGTAGTAGCGGTCCGTCGCACAGGTGGGCGGGACGTGTCCGGAGTCTGCGCAGGCGCACACTCCCGTGGGCAACATGGCGGATGCGGCCCCTCCGCCCGGCAAGAGAAAGCGAGAGCCGGACGCCGCGGATGCGGAAGCAGCCGGCAAAGAAGACAAGGACGCCAAGGAAGCTGGCATTGGGAATGGCACCTCTGCCTCTGTCCGCTTTCCTTTTTCCGGCTTTAAAGTGCAAAAAGTGCTAAGGGAGTCCGCGCGGGATAAGATCCTCTTCCTACACGGGAAGGTACCACAGGCAGCTCTGGGCGGGGACGCGGGTGTGTGACCAGTCACCGCCGGAGAGGCGGATCTTGTAAGCGCTCGGCCGGGAAGTACCAATCGCAATCTTGGGGGGTGGCGGGGACAGCGCACCTTTAGAATGTTTGGTGGCAGAAGGCGTGGAGGAGACACGGTCACCCGTGGAATTAAGGGAATTAACATACGCACGGCTAATTTTCCTAATTCCTCCTTTGCTAAAAAGTAACCACTAACACTTGTAGAGTGTATTGCATATTAAAAATCACGTGTTAAATTCTCCAAGCCATTCATCATTTATTCATTCAACCTATAAAGGTGCTAGGAACCCAGTAAATGTTGTGGGACCGGCTTGCTCATCCGTGCCCCTGGGAACAAGAGACTAGTAGATATGATCCCTGCTGTACAGGATTCTAGCCCTAATAGAGGAGACAGTTTATTAAATTGGTAATTCAGTTCCACATACTCTGTACCATGCACTGACAGGCCGACACTGAGCTAGGTACCGGGGATGTAGAGATGAAAGTTACCATCTCTGATCTTCAGCAGTGCAGAGTACCTCCCAGTAGACAGATACACATAGCTGGCTCTAATACCATGGGCTGTCTAGCAGGGACTGAGGAGACACTGGAGACCATCCTGGGAACTGGTGAGGAGACCTAGCCAAGGGCAGGTATTAAGGTTCCCCAGAATGCCTAGCAAGAGCTCTCATTTTGGGAGGATCCGGGGACCTGCGGCTAGGTTTCCATACTACTCCCTGTGTCTCTTGTTTTTGTTTTTACAAGGTTCTGTCTGGCTCTCTTAGCCCAACCTGCCTTCAGTCTGCAGCACCTGCTGAAGATTTTAGCCATGAGACCTTTGAACTAGGAGTTAGTCGATATAGCTAGATGCGCTGATTGTACCTATAACTTTGGGCAAGTCACTTAATCTCTCTAAATTACCTCCGTTTCTTCATCTGTAAAATGGGGAGAATTTGACAGGCCTCATAAGCCTAAAATGGAAGGCAACTGAGAAGCTTTGCATATTTCAGAAGAAAGATATGAGCATTGCCACAAGCATTTGGGTTAAGGAGATACCTCCTCTGGGAGGAGAAACATGAGTGCTATTGGCTAGACTTGCCCGGAAGGAAACTGCAGGGAAGGAAATCCCATGTGTTGGGAATTCCGAGCCCCCGAGAGCTTCTGCCTCTGTTCTCCAGACCTCACCTGTGGCTCTGCCTCTGGGTCCACTGATGATGTCTCTGCCCACAGGTGAATGAGGCCTCTGGGGACGGGGATGGAGAGGATGCCGTGGTGATCCTGGAGAAGACACCATTTCAGGTGGAACAGGTGGCCCAGCTCCTGATGGGCAGCCCGGAACTCCAGTTGCAGTTCTCCAATGATATCTACAGCACCTATCACATGTTCCCTCCAAGGCAACTGAGTGGTGAGCAAGTGCTGGCTGAAGTGGCTGCATGTGGAGAGGGTAGGATGGTGGGAAATTAGGGGTTGCGGTGGCTACTCTCCATAATCTGACTTGCATATTCTTTTTTTTTTTTTNGGGCCCTCTGGTGTCCCAAACCAGCTCTTAACCAACGCGCCACTCGGCCAGCCCTGTTTTATTTATTTTTTAAATATTGTTTTTGTTTTAAAGATTTTATTGGAGAATTGGGGAAGGGGAACAGCCAAGTTGTTGTCCTTCAATCTTAGTTGTGGAGGGCGCAGCAAGCTCAGCTCCAACCAAGTCCAGTCACCCGCTCAACTCAAGGTGCTGTGTTCAGTTTTAGTTGCAGGCGGTCGTAGACCACCATCTCAAACAGGCAACCCTGTTGTTAGGAGCACGTGCTCTCACCAGTTGAGCCCTTCTGCCACCTGTAGGCAGCTCAGCAGCAGCTCAGCTAGGGCGCAGCTCACTGGCCCATGTGGGAATCGACCTGGCGACCCTGTTGCTCAGAGCTTGCGCTCTTGAGCAAGCTCTTAACCAACTGAGCCACTCAGCCGGCCTGTTTCATTTATTTTTTAAATAGCTGGCTCTTTCATTGAGGTGATGGATCCTTAGATATCTGGGTTCTATGGGAAGTTCTCTCTTCCAATTCCTCTCCTGGCACAAGTCCAGGTCTTGTCTTGGGTACCTTAAATATCATATTTAAAGCCCAAGGTTCTACATTTCTAGACACCAGAAATCACTCATAGAACTTCAGCTTCAATATCCACTTACCATTCTACAGATTTGTGCTCCCAGATTTTTCATTTCTGAATATTTTATTTTGTTGAGAGAGCTGTAATGTGACCAAAAGGGTGTTTTCAATCTTGCATCCAGAATTTTCAGGTGTTTTTAGCTGACATGTTTTTAGAATATCTAGTTAGTTATAATACCTGAAATGGAAGTGTCTAGTCCTTCTTTAAAAAGATTTGTGGGCCGGCCAAGTGGCACGATGGTTAAGAACTGGCTTGGGATACCAGAGGGCCCCGGTTCAGATCCCACATGTGAGGGCCAGTGACACTGCCCTCTACAGCTAAGATGCTGAACAACAGCTCAACCTGGAGCTGGGC
>NW_017731641.1:1045816-1093128 GCF_001890085.2 Hipposideros armiger | reverse complement strand
TCACTGGCCCTCATGTGGGATCCGAACCAGGACCCTGCTGCTCAGAGCTGGCCTCCCAAGCGAGCTCTTAACGCGCCACTCGGCCGGCCCATGATTTGCATGTTCTAGTGCAATAGTTTTCAATGGAAGGAAGAGGAGATTTTGCCCCCCAGGAGACATTTGGCAAACTCAGAAGACAATTTTTGGTTGTCAGAACTTGGGAGGTGGAGTTGCTGCTGGTACCTGTAGGGTAGAGGCCAGGGATGCTGCTAAATACCCTATAAAACACAACTGAGCCCCCACAACAAATGTCAGTAGTGCTGAGGTTGTGACACTGCTCTGGTGTAGTATGTTGTGAGGAGGGAGTGTGACTTCATGGGAAAGAACAGGTTGATCTACTAACTGAATAATAATGATTGTCAACACGTACTAAACTGTTACTATTGTGCTAGCCACCATTCTGAGTAGTCTACATATATTACTGTATTTTATCCTTAAAATAGCCTTGTTGTGGGACTTTACAGGTGAGGCAACTGAGATTTTTGAAAGGTTAAGTAACAGCTAAGATCACACAGCCAGTAGGTGACAGAAACACTGAACAATGAGGCCTTGCTTAACATACTGCTGTGAATGAGTAGTGTGCCAGGTGCTGCAACGGTTGCTTACTTCCCCGAAGGAACTCACTTTCTAGTAAGGGAGACAGTGTGATTGGGGGGGACGGACTTGAGAAGGGCAGGAACTTGCGGGTTAAAAGGCAGAGATTTGTTTTTGATTGTAAGTATTTTTTTAATTTATTAAAAAGAGGAAGAAGAAGAATATTCCATGGTAAAAGTCAGGCATGATGTGTGCTTTTTTCCTTTAGATGGTTAGATTTAGTGGACAGCTTTGTTGGAAGTGTGAGGGAGACTGGTTGACCTTTAAGGTTCCATCCAACCAGGAAATTCTGGGATCTGCTTTACAGCACAGAGCCTTCTGTCTTAAATGTCCTCCGGCATTTAAGAACAGTTAAGAACAGTTTGGCTTTATGAATATCCTGCCACAGCCTTTCTGATAGATTTAATCTTTTCCTTACCCCCAAGAAAGGGTGCTATTGTTGTTCTTTAGAAATTTATGTGAACACTTGGTGTCAGACAAACAAACCTTTCATGGTTGCAAGCAAAACAGCCTGGTCCTCTATTAAAAGAGAGCCAGATTGATTGGTTCAAGCTGACAGAAATGGACAGCTGTATTTACTTTCTCAAGCGTTGACATTTAAGCAAATGTATACTTCAACATGGAATGGCAGAAGTGTGACAGAAGGCACTGTAGCCAAATAGCACTTGGGGCAGCCCCCAGATGACAGGCTTTGGGGCCAGTATTCTGCTGCCGCCCCTTTCCCTCGCCTCCCCCCCGTCTCTCTATCTACCCTCCCCATCCTCAGCCAAAATTCAGAAGGTTCTGCTCCACAGAGCAACCCTGTAGAATTCAAAGCCTTTTCTTTTCATTTTATTTTTTCCAGTACTTCTGTGGCACTGCACACAAGTGGTGGCGGCCCCTTCCTCTCTTTCTGATTCATCATTTTTTTCTAAGATAAGTACTGAAAGAGCCCGTTGGTTATCAGCTCACCACAGGTCCTCTTCCCCATTCAGAACCCCAAATATCTTTCTACCTTTTCTGCAGTACAACCTACTCTCATCTGGGTGCCTCAGATGTTTGCCCATCTTATCTAGAGCTGTCTTCTTAGCCTTAAGTCAAACATACATACATTGTGTTATACTTTTATTTTTTCTACCCAGACGAGGCATGGTGATTTGGAAGTCATAACAGTTTACTTCAGAGTTCTAGCCTCATCTCTTTCTTGTTTAGCTATACACCCTGTTCCTGGATGAGCTTCTAGAGCAGGGGTTGGTGAACTGTTTCTAGAAAGGACCGGAGAGTAAATATTTTAAGCCGTATGAGCCACAAATGGTCTCTGTCACACAATGCTCCTTTTCTATTTTAACAACTCCTTTAAAAATGAAAATACCACTCCTAGCTTTCAGGATATATAAAAATAGCCCATGGGCCAGATTTAACCTTCTGATCGGTTTATCAACCCCTGATTCAGACTTTTTCCCACTCAAAGTGTGGTCTGTGGACCAGCAGTATTGGTATCACCTGAGAGCTTGTTAGACATGCAGAATCTCAGGCCCCACCCTAGCCCTCAGAATCAGAATCCGCATTTCAGCAAAGTATCCAGTCAAGTCATGCACATTCAACTTTGAGAGGCACTGGTCTTGAAACACCATTTGTGTGAGGGTGATGCCCATGTTTATGTCTCCATCCCTGACCTTTCCAAGAACTCCAGGCTCATATTGAAATACACACCTACTGGACATCTCTGTTTGTCAGTCTCATAGGTAAAACGTGAGACTCAGAGGCGCTAATGTATTTAGAAGTACTTAACACATATTAAATAGTAGCTGTCATTGTTATTCTGATATGCTAGGCCCTCTGCTGGGTCCTGGAGCTTCAGAGATAAATAAGACACCATCTATGCCCTCACAGTCTTGTTATTATGAAAAGAGGGCTGTCGGGGCCGGCCGAGTGGCGCATTGGTTAAGAGCTGGCTTGGGACACCAGAGGGCCCCGGTTCGGATCCCACATGTGAGGGCCAGTGACACTGCCCTCTACAGCTAAGATGCTGAACAACAGCTCAACCTGGAGCTGGGCTGCCGTGAGTTGCTGGTGACGGTGTAGGCTGTAGCCCCTGTGGCAGTGGGTTGCCATGGGCTATCGTGTATAGCCAGCAGCCAGCGTGAGCGGCCAGCAGCCGCCATGAGTGACCGTCCAGAAGCCGGCGACTGACCTGCCTCGCCCAGGAAGAGCGCAATGATGGTGCCAACTTGGGCCAGTGAAGCAACGTCCTCCACAACTAGACTGAAGAACAAAAACAGCAACTTGTCTGTTCCCCTTCCCCCAATTCCCCAGCGCTGTTCCCATCCCCCAATTCCCCAATAAAAATCTTTAAAGAAAAAAGAGAGGTCAACTCAACAATCACTGCCTGGATGTAGGGAATAGAGGTCATTGAAAGTTGGAGCCATGTCAGACACATTTAAGGTGCTCAATAAATGACCGCTGGAAAATAAAGTCACAAGCTGACCCACTGTATTTTTTCCTGTGGGCCAAGCATTCCATAGCCATGAGGTGGCAGTATTGCCAAAGTATTCTGTGGCTGGCTCCTTCGACATCTGTGCCAGAGCCTTTTCAGCCCTGCCTCTCCAATCTCAGTCTCAGAGTCACCAACTCTTAACACTGCCTGAAGGGGCCTAGAAGCCTGGTTCCTACAGCCTCGGCCCTGTGAGCCTCTCTGTACAGTGGCCCCTTGAGTTTTTCTGCTGTTTCTCCAGACCTCCTTCCCAGAATACTTGGCCTGGGGAAGCCTCCCTCCACCCACTTCTGAGCAGGCGGCTCTCCTGATTTCTTTGGGTATTTCTCTGGTCCTTGGCAAATGTCTTCTTCTAGCCTGGAGGTTCTGCAGTCTTCTCATTTATTCTCTCCAAATCTCAGCTGACCCTGAGAGGCTGCTCCTCATGCCACTGACATAATAGAACCTGGGCATCAGAGTTAGACAAACTTCGGTCTGGTTTTACGCTAACGCTAGTGGTGTGGCCTGAGGCAGCGTCGTGCTGTTGGAATTTTAGTGTAGTGCAGGGGTTAACAGCAGGTCTCTGGGCTGGAATCCTGGCTTTGCTATTTACTAACTGTGAGGACTTGGGACGTTTCTGTATTCATTGAACAAAGGCGAAGTGCAGGCTGTGTGCCAGGTGCTGTGCTAGATGCTAGGTATGTACCAGGAGTACATCCGATTGTATCTCTGTCTCTGGAGTTGTAGTGGGAAGGCAGACAGCCAACCAGAAAACAAAGGTCTCAGTGACCCTGAACAAGAGAAGGACTGCATGGTCTGGACATCCAGGAGGGCCCTCTGTGGAGATGACACCCAAGCCGAGGATGGGAAAGAACCAGGTGTTCAAAGAGCTGGTGAGGGGTCGGGGAGAATATTCTGGGCTGAGGGACTGGTATGTGTTCTGGGGGAAGAAAGAGGAACAGAAAGGAAGCTGTTGTGTTGGGAGCTTGGAGGGGCAGTTGGTGGCTGTGTGTGTGGTACAAATGAATAGGGGGAAGTAACGTCAGTTAATTTCATGTTAAATTAAGTTAGAAACTGAACGCACCTCGGGCCAGTTATGAAATAAATGAGATAAGAAAGATAGCACAATTTTTTAGCCTCTGCCCACCGTGAGAAATACATTTTACATTGTGACCCAGTACCTGTGAATAAATATACATAAAGGAAACAAGCAATTCGCAAAACAATCCTACGTTTACTTTGTGGGATACTCTCTGGTCTTCTAACTTAATTCCAGCCTTGTGTGTTTCCTTTTTTTTAAACGCTGGTCTTAACCTCCTACATTAATTTCATCACCACTGTTGTGGGTTATGACCTTTGAGAGAAGGTTTGTAGAGCACCTAGTCCAGCGGCTGGCATACAGTGTGTATTCCATAAGTGTTAGTCATTTTCAATTCTTGTTTTCCACCTTTAAAGTTTTATGAGCCGTAAGTAGAACAATATATGTGACGTGGAAAACGCCTGCCCCTGACCATAGGAAGGTTTCCTTTCTTGCCCCTCTGGCCATGTGATAAATGTGAGGACTGGGGGCCAGACCGCGAGCATCTTAGCGCTGCTTCTGGCCATCAGGCAGAGTAGGGCCTGGATCACCTCCTCCTGCTGCTCCAGCTCTCACGCTCTCACTCACGCCTGTGGCCTATCAATGGAACCCTTTCATTGAGATCTCTGTTCCCTCTTACCTGGGAAGAAAGGGGGAGATACTAGGGAGAGGGGTGTGACTCAGAAATTCAGACTGCGTCTAAAAAGGCCAATTGTTTTCCCGATGTTGAGCAGGGGTGTGGAATCTCAGGTTCAGAGGAGGAGAAGGCGTCTGTGTAAGTGAGGCCCGAGCAGGGGGCGGAGGGATCCTGGGAATCACATCATCTTTTGGTTGTAGAGAACTCCCAGTACTTTAGCTACAGGCAGAGTTTTCCCCCCTGTGCCCTTTGCAGAGGCGAAACCCGGACCCCTGAGTTTAGAGTGAGGACTTGTTTGGGAGGAGCATTTTAAAAGACTAGCCCTTGCCATAAAGAGTTTCCCTGGCAGCCTTGTTCATGATAGGAAAAACTAGAAATAATCCGGATATCAACTCACAGTAGACTAGATAAACAAATTGAGGTGGTTTCCTACACTGGGTTGCTTCTCTATTGCGGTGAAAATGAATGAACGACAAGAAAAGCAAGACACAAAATACAATGTGTGATTCCAGATAAAGCTGAAAAAAAGCAGAACTAAACAATACTTTGCTTACTAAGGCTGCATACATACGTGATAAAGCCAGGAAGACAAAAAAGACACGATTAACACCTTATTCAGCTACATGATTATCCCTGGTGGGACGGACAGAGAGGACATCAGAAATCCTGGTAATGTTGTTTCTTGGACTGCAGGCTCCATGTGTGCGTGTTCTTTTATTTTAGGTATTTCTCACTGTGGGCAGTATATATTTTATATACACGTATACGTACATGTATATACTTACATATGTATTACATGTACAATAAATTTCCCAGTTAAAAGTTGAGAAAAATTGGCCAGTCCTTAGAAGAACTAAGACTATTTCCCCACTAAATTATAGGGCTCCACCCTCATTCTCAAATTTGGTTTCTAGTCACTGTTGCTGAAAGTATTGGGTTGTCGGGAAAGCTATGACGTATTTTTCTGTTTTTCAATGCAAAAATGCATCATGACTTTACTGACAACCCAATAAAAGTGTGTGATTTAGGCCTCCTTCCTTTGGTTTTTGGGCATTAGCAGACTTTTGTTTCAGCACCCTGCCTTTCCTCTGGGGCAGAGGAGTGGTAGGGCCTGCCCCTTCTCTCTCCAGGGGACAAGGGAGTCGTGCTGTGCTAGAGCGCACTCCAGGATGGTGCCAGCTCTGGCAGGACAGGGCAGCGTGGCGAGGTCCTCCAACAACTGGATGAGAAGGCCTGGCACCAGGCTCTGTGGGCCATGCTCTGGCATAGACTGGCACAGGCCTCTCACCCCATCCCTGGGGGTGTCCTCCGCAGCTCTCCCATGGCAGCAGAGCCAAAGGACAAGAGTTCTCTGAACAGTGACCAACAGGGAGAGCCTTGCCAGACAGGTCACCGCCTGAGTGGGTGTTGAAGAGTGTCATCGTCGTCTAACACGAGAAGCTCCCCAGGCGCGGTCAGCGCGTGACACCAGGGCAAGTCACAGAATTGCTCTGGGACTCCATTTCTCTGAATGAAAAGTGAGGAATCTGATAGCTGGCTATCCTGCTTCGGGGTGCTTCTGTGTCCAATGAGATCGTAGAATCATAGTGTCTCCGGTTGGAGTGGAACCTAGAGGTTCTTGAGGACTGTGGCTCTTGCCTAGCTTATTCAACAGAACTGCTAAGGAGCTTTCTTGAATACAGAATCTGGACCTACTGAGTAAGAGTCTCTGGGTGAGGGCGTGTGTCAAAGCCACACTGTCACATGGTCAAATAATCCAGTAGTGCCAGAGGGCTCTGGGGCCACTCTGCCCCACCCTGGTCTCCTTCCCAGAAGCAGTTACTGTTGTGTGTTTTTTTTTTTAAAGAACTAAGACTTTGTTTTCTTATTTCACAAATAAAGCTGGCTGTGCTGCAGAAGCAGTTACTACACATATTAAGAAAATCTCTGGGGTTAGTGCTTCTGCTGGTTTCTTCCAGACTGAATAATATGCATGTGCAGCTCTTTCTTAATTTATCAGATTTTGACATTATCAAGTCCCCCAGTGGAAGTTGAAAGGTTCCACTCCTTTATGCCTCGTTTTATTGTGCTTCGCTTTATTGTGCTTTGCAGATAACTTAAGTTTTTTACAAATTGAAGGTAAGACCCTCTACCAGAAGAAAGATTACAACTCGCTGAAGGCCCCGATGGTGGTTAGCATTATTTTTAGCAATAAAGTATTTTTTTAATTAAAGTATGACATTTTTTTATATAATGCTATTGCACACTTAGACTACAGTACAGTGTAAACATAACTTTTATATACACTGAGAAATCAGAATATTCGCATGACTTGCTTTATTGTGAAACTCACTTTATTGCGGTGGTCTGGACCCGAACTTGTAACGTCTCCGAGGTGTGCTTGTACTTCCTTCAACCTCCCTTCCGTCTCCTCCCCCTTTTTGATGTTTATATTATTATTTTGAGAGTTTTTAAAAATTGCCTTGGGAGTCCCAAATATACCAAAATCTACTTTAGGTTTTATCGTTCTGTCAGGCGAGAATCTCAGTGCCTCCATCCTTTCCTTCTCTCTTCTGTCCTTTGTTCTCTCCCAACTTACCTGTCAGCTGTACTGAATTTCACACTGTCGTGGTATGTTCTGTTGTCTGACTGGAATGAAGTCTTGTATGCTGTGTCTGTAAGGTGACTCTGGGTTGACAGCAGTAAACAGTGCCCATGTTATCATGGCCATATTTTTTATTTTATTTTTTTTAAGATTTTATTGGGAAATTGGGGGAGGGAACAGCGTTGGAGAATCGGGGAAGGGGAACAGACAAGTTGCTGTCCTTTTGTTCTTCAATCTAGTTGTGGAGGACGTCGCTTCACTGGCCCATGTTGGTATTATCATTGCATTCTTCCCGGCTGAGGCAGTCGCTCGCTGGCCCTTGGACGCCGGCTCACGGTGGTTCACGGCAGCTCACAAAAGCTCATGCCCACTGCCGGCCAGCCCCACTGCAGCCTACGCCGTCGTCAGCGACTCACGGTAGCCCAGCTCCAGGTCGAGCTGTTGTTCACCATCTTAGCTGTAGAGGGCAGTGTCACTGGCCCTCATGTGGGATCCGAACCAGGACCCTCTGGTGTCCCAAGCCAGCTCTTAACCAATGCGCCACTCGGCCGGCCCTATCGTGGCCATATTAATGTGTGCTGCACCCTCAAGCAGAGTGCTAGGGTTACGGGTCCTCATGCACCTGCCCCATGTGGAACTCCATGCCACTTGGAGGAAAAGGAATCTGAGATCTGGGTCATGTGGATTCTCTTTCCTTACATTCCAACAGTTCCTCCAAATCATGCTGCTTTTTAGTTTTGTTTTTTTTTCATACTTGAGTCATTATTTTATCTGCTTTTACTTTTTCACAAAGTTTTTACTTACCTCTTTTTTTCTTTTCAGATTGTGGTTAAATGAATACTCTGGTTTTGAAATTACCCAGCCACTTAGTCGGGTAATTCATTACATGATACCTCTTTCCTACCTTTCCTTTCCCTTTCCTCACTGTCTCTTGCTGCTCCAGTGCTTCTTTAGGCATGCTCGCTGTCTTTCTTTCATGTCTTACTCTCTTGTTTAGCTGAGGTACATTCATAAGTACTTCTTCAGAAAGCATACATGAAAGGTAAACTTTAAATCTTTTATTTTGCCCTCATTTTTGATTGATGGTTTGACTGAATACAGAATTTAAATTTATTTTCCTTCAAAACATTAAAGGCATTGATCTATTGACTTCAGGCATCCATTGTTGCTAATAAAATATCTGATGCTAGTTTGATTCTCATTTCTTTATAGATAACAATTTTTTGTTGTTGTTTTGTTACTTTTCTTTTCTAGAAGCTTATAGTATATTCTGTTTATTGTTGGTGTACTGAAATTTTGTAAGGTGTCTAGGTTGGGTTTCGTTTTTCATTGGGCTGGGTACTTTGGGGTCCTTTTGATTTAAAATCTTATGTCATTCTTCCTCTCTATACATTTTTTCTATTATTTCTTTGATAATTTTCTTCCCTCCATTTCCGTTATTTCCTCTTACTGGAAAGCCTTTAGTTGTTAGGCTTCCTAGGTTGATTCTGTGTGCGTCCTCTATTCTCACTTTTCCCATCTATATCTTCTCTTTTTTTTTTTTAAAGATTTTTATTGGGGAATTGGGGGATGGGAACGGCACTGGGGAATTGGGGGAAGGGGAATAGACAAGTTGCTTTCTTTTTGTTCTTCAGTCTAGTTGTGGAGGACGTTGCTTCATTGGCCCAAGTTGGCACCATCATTGCGCTCTTCCCGGGCGAGGCAGATCAGTCGCCGGCTTCTGGACGGCCGCTCACTGCGGCTGCTGGCCGCTCACGCTGGCTGCTGGCTGCTCACGCTGGCTGCTGGCTACACACGGTAGCCCATGGCAACCCACTGCCACAGGGGCTGCAGCCTACGCCATCGCCGGCGACTCACGGCAGCCCAGCTCCAGGTTGAGCTGTTGTTCAGCATCTTAGCTGTAGAGGGCAGTGTCACTGGCCCTCATATGTGGGATCCGAACCAGGGCCCTCTGGCGTCCCAAGCCAGCTCTTAACCAACGCACCACTCGGCCAGCCCTATATGTTTTCTTTCAACAATCTGGTAGGTTGTCTAAACTTTGTCTTCTAGACCTTGTAGTGAAGGTTTTAATTTGGCAATCATATTTTTAATTTTCTTCTCTCTGGTTCTCTGATTATTTCATTTTCATAGCGTCTTGCTCTTGCTTTTCAGAGACCAAATTGGGTTTACTTTCTCTGACACACTAATTAAAATTGTTTTAAAAATTATCTCCTAACCCTTACGTGATCTCATTTCCTCTGGGCTCTGGTTCTGGTTGTTTATTTTGGTCATTCTTTTTCAGGCTGCTGGTTTTCCCCAAATGTCTGGTGAATGTTAGCTCACTTGTATTTAGAAGAACCAGCTTGATATGGGTTCTGTCCACTGTCCATTGATAAGTCTGTATCCACAGTAGGCTGCTCTCCTGGTAGCTGCTGCAGAGCTTTTAGGTGGGGAGTGGGGCTTGTTGGCAGGGTGGCCTTGGCAAAGTGTGCAGGGTGGCTGGCACTGGGGAGGCACCAGCGCCCACTCTGGAGCTCTCGTGCTCTCTGGCCACTATAGCTAATGGGCCAAATCTGGCCCACTTTTTTTTGTATGACCTGAGAGCTAAGAATGGATTTTACATTTTTACAGGGTTATTAAAAAAAAAAAAAAAAAAAAAAGGAAACTAAGAAGAATATGAAAGAGAGACTCTATGTGGCCAGCAATACCTAAAATATTTACTGTGAAACTTTTATGGAAAAGTTGACCGACCCCTGCTCTGGTCCATGGTTTTGTACCTTTGGAGGAGAGCCTTCCTACTTTTACCTGGGATGAGGGGATGGCCGTGGATGGAGCCAAGTGGTGCAGCTGTTCCTTAGACAGCCCTGAGTTGATCCCAACTTCCAGCTTCATTTCCCTTCCTGTCCTCTGTACCTGCGTATTCGGAGCCCAGATCCTCTCCTGGGTTCCCATGGCGAGGCTGGCAGTCACCTCCACGTAGCCCCTCACATGCCCCAGGCTGCAGCTTCCTTCCCTGTTGTCTCCTCCGTTCACACGCTGCCTCCCTACTCTTGTTCCCATTACTATTACGGGTTTGTTCCCTTTTGTACTTCGCTACTGCCATTGCTGTGGGTTTTTGAAATGGTCTGAGAGACACCATTAAATAGCAGTTGGGGGCCTTCCATGTAAGCCTAGGTATGCTGCCTCGGGGCTTTGTAGGTGTAGGTAGTTTAGACCATAAAGAAGTTACCCCACTTAGGCCACACCCAGATAGCTCTGATGTTAGCGAGCTGAGACAGACAGCTCAGTTTCTCCCAGGTGCTCATGCACAGTGGGCGGGCGTACATTGGGCATGGCCCAATCCGTAAGATTGTAAAACCTGTGACCTTTTGACCTAGCATTTCTACTTCCAGGTATCTGACTGAGACAGTTGCTCACACACGTGCACAAAGAGGTGCAGGAATGTTCATTGCAGCATCATTTGTGATAGGCAAAAAATAAAAACAAAAACAACCTAAGTGACCCCTGTTGGCGGCAGGGGGTGGAGGGGCCAGTTAGCAAGGCATGGTGCATGCATAGCATGGGCTACCGTGCCGGTTTTCAAAGAAGGAAGAAGTCCTGTGTGGACTGTCACGGGAGAGCTCTAGTAGATAACTAATTAAAGATCATCCCACTTGTGCTTTAAAAAAAGACCTTATATAATAGATATTTTCATATTTAACGCAAACTCGTTAAAGAAAAGACTGGACTAGTGAACACGGAACTGTTGTCAGTGTTTTCCTCAATGAAAAGGATTGGAATTATTTGAGAATATATTCATGTGACACATGGACAGATTTTTTTTTTTTTAGGATGATAACCTCCTCACCAAACAAACAAAAGAAGCAGACCAAAATATTAGCCTGAATTTCCGGGACCCTTGGCTGCTTCCTTTCTGCACAGCCTGAATAACCCTCATCCTTTGGAGCTTGTCAGTTCATCGACAAGCACTGCATATCCTCAAGACACATGGATCCCAAACTGGTGAATTACGCCTACCTTTGGAGACATACCTGTGACATGCTAATGAAGACCACTTTGCAGTGGCAGGGTGCACACTGGGACCCGGTGGGCTGGAGTATGCAGAGGTGGCTGCTTCCACGCCAGGAGACGTGGCCTCCTAGGATGGGCTGGACTTGGTGATGGGAGGGTGGGAGGGTAACAGTGTGGACAGAGCTATGAGGTAGGCACCTGGCATTAGCTGGGCTTTGTTAATGGGACGGTGAAAAGGTGAATGAGCTCACAGGAGTCTCTTTACTCCTTTGGTTTCATCAATGGAGGCCACTTAAAAGAGAGCAGATTTCAGTCTACTTTTCTCCCTCGGTGCTTCAGAGCTCCTGATACCAGTGAGCCAGGGCCCCCTCTGGTCCTGGAAAGACAGTGGAATGAGAACAAGCAGAAGTTTCAAGATGGAAAGGTTTCCTATCACCAGAGTAAAATTCTTGACCCGGAACCTGGGCTCTGCCTTTCTCTTGACTGATTGGCCCGCACTCCTTTCCCTGCCACCTCACCTCAGAACCCCTGCTGCTTCCTCTGTGGCCCCGTCTTCTCCCTTCAACACCTGAGAGCACAGGCCCTCTATTCAATTCTCCTTTTATACTTGGCTTCCATGGGAGAAGCCATCGCATTCAGAGCCTATTTAGAAGTGAATAGATCCTGAGTTACTGAGTTGTAGCCACCACCACAAGCCTAGTGTTCTCTCTCTCTCTCTCTCTCTCTCTCTCACATGGGGCAAGGTCCCAAGACTCTGTGGCAATTTAAAGGCTCAAGTCAGCGGAAAAGTCAGCTTACTCAGAACCAGTGGGCGAAGGCGGATTAGCCACAGGCTAGCTGGCTCCGCTTCATCGCTTGGCTCCAGCTGTGGCTGCCAGCCTGCTTGGTTGTCCACTCCTGATCCAGCCTTCTTAGTGCGAGATACCCTAGGATTCCGCTAGTCCTGGGCTCTTCTCAGCAGGGGATGTCTCCTGTGCCTTTGGCCACCTCCTCCCTTCCCACCATACATACAACATGGCAGTATCCACTGAAGTTGCACTAAAACTTGGTACCTGTGCTCCTTTCAGAGTGAATTAAGGAAATACCTTTGGACAGAAAGTTGAGAGGGGCTATATTTTGGAGTTTTTGAGTGTTCAGTCTAGTAGCTCTTGCAGCCTGGTCTGCTCAACCCCAGTAGTTCTCATCCTGCATGTGGGGAAGTGGGATTCTTACAGCCGTAAGGCCAAGGCCTTCAGTCAGCAGCTCCATTATCTCATTACATATCAGCCCTCGAGCCTTCTGTTCAAATGGAAAGCCCCATAGCCACACTGCGCTGCATTTCCTGTTCCTAAAGGACCATCTCCTATAAGGGGTAACCTAAGGTTACCTCAACCACCGCCAGGGCTGCATTCAGAGTTACCAGATTTGCTGGTGGGCTGTTTGGCCCTGTCGTACCCCTGCCTCTCTCTCTTGGGCCTCAGAGGACTGAGGAGAGGGGGACAGAGCCCGTCAGGTCCAGGGTCTTGCTAAAATCAGCATCTGCCTCTCCTCTGTCTCGAAGAGCATCTCTGTGCTTTTGTTGAGACAGGTAATTAGCGGTTTGAGGTTTGCTGTGGAGTGGCTGAAGCTTCCAGTAGGATCCTGACCACACCCCTCAGCCCTGTTTATCCTCGATCTGGAGGTCTCCTCGGGCCTCGAGTTCTCGCAGCAATCCCTGCTGCGGGGGACAGGAAACACGCCTCCCCAGCCTGTGACTGGAGCCTGGCTGCCTCCTCTCTAGCCTCTGGTCTGTGCTCTCATCACCACAGGCCAGGGCGGAGGAGAAAGCCCCAAGAGGAGGAATGGAAAGGCAGTTCTGAGAGACCCTCCACCAGCCTCTCCCCTGCCCACCCTCTCTAGGAGCCTTTGATGGAGTGCCTCCCCAGTCTGGTCATCTAGCTTGTCACCTGGGTGGCTCTGCTTGGCTCTTGTGGAGGGGAGATGGGGGGTGGGCTTCACACTCAGATCGTGCTTTGCTGTTTCCTCTGCCCTGCTCTCCTGGGCCTGTACATCTGGGTCAAATAAGTTGAAACTGGCTCATCATAACAAAGGGAGAGCAAAAGCCACAGACAGAGCCATGGAAATGACCTCATCGTGTGGAAGCCATCAGCAAGGGCTGGAAAGCAGTCATGTTTGAACATGTGTATGGGAAGGAGAGCAGACTGTCTGTGGTTTGCGTTTTCATGTTTCATGTGCAACAGCATTTTCCTGGGGATTTGGCTAAGCTAGCTTTGGCAGAGCAAGGGAGACAGCTGCTCTTTCCTCTACATAGCCCTGCCTCCCACCTCTGAAAGCAGTTGTGCTTGTGTTCAGGTGGGGAGCAGGAGGTGGCTTTATTGGTTGGAGAAAGCCTTTCACGAGACTTTCAGGGTCTTGATGGGTAGGACAGAGCTTTCCTAGCAGGGGCACGCCGGCCAGCTCGTCCGAGCTGCAGAGAGAAGGAACGTGTGTGCAGGGCCGCCTTTCATCTGGGATGCATTGACCATTCCTGCTGCCAACACATCTCTGCAGATAAAGAGCTCTGGCCCCAAGCCCCACAGGCTGCAATACCACCACAAGGACCCTCTTTTAGGACTCTCACCCCAGGCCGCCTTCCTCTCCATCCAGCACTGTCATATTTGGTGAGGGGTGGGGAGGCTGGTACCACACACATAAGTTGTAACAGCCATTGTTCCCAGTTGCGTGCAGGATTGCCTTCAGTCCTCTGCTCCCCACCAGAGCCGGTTCTAGCCCAGCATTTGGCGGCAGTGCACCCCAGTACATTCCTCCTCAGACAGCCGTCCAGAGCTGAGGGAGGAGGCCTCTGCTTCCCTGCACCCCCCAGGAGGTGCTGCAGCGAGCACTGGGGAATCGCTGTTGTTGGTGTCTGCACGCTCTGACGTACTCCCAGACCTCCCAGTCTGCAGCCCCAGTCGCTCTGGCACCTCATTATGCTCTTTGGTATTGCTGACAGCGGTTTATGTGTCTGTCTCTGGAGCGGTTGGGACTCATCATATTTCGCCTGAGAGGGCTGCTTTTTGGAGGACATGACTGCAGCGTAGGTGTCTTAGGACAAGGCCTGAAAGAGAATGGCCCTGTGGCGTCGGAAAAATAATATTGCATAGAGAAGCCATACCTCTTGCGTTCAAATCTCAGCTCTACCGCTGTGTGACCTTGGGCAAATTACTTAACCTCTCTGGAGCTCAGTTTTAAGGTGTGGTTTATTTTCCTGTTTTTAATATATTTGTTATGTAAGTGACCCATATTTGTTTCAGAAAATGTAATACTCCCCAAAAAACTAATTAAAAATTACATTACATATAACTCCACCGCCCATAGATAACCTCTCGACACCTTGGACTATGTCCTGAATTTCAGAGGTTTTCTGTGTGTGCTTATGTGTAGTTGTGCATGCACACACTCTTAGAATATAGGAGGTCTGATAATTAAGTTTGCGAACTTGTTGCAACGATGTTGCTAACCTTTTTTGATATCAGAGGGAATAGTCATTATGAATTTGTACCAACTGGACAAACAGTTAACCAAGTTGACTATTTGGAAGTGCAGAAAAGGCTGTGTGAAACAGACGACCTGAACTTTTCACTGACAATTCATGGCTCTTGCATCACGACAATGCACCAGCTCACACGGCACTGCCTGTGAGGGAGTTTTTAGCCAGTAAATAAATCACTGTATTGGAACACCCACTCTACTCACCTGATTTGGCCCCCAATGACTTCTTTCTTTACCCGAAGATAAAGGAAATATTGAAAGGAAGACGTTTTGATGACATTCAGGACATCAGAGCATGACAGCTCTGATGGCCATTCTAGAAAAAGAGTTCCAAAATTGCTTTGAAGGGTGGACTAGGCGCTGATATTGGTGCATAGCTTCCCAAGGGAAGTACTTCGAAGGTGACCATAGTGATATTCAACAATGAGGTATGTAGCACTTTTTCTAGGATGAGTTCCCGGACTTAACTGTCTGACCTCATATATTCTGTTCTATGGACTATTGTGAGGGCCTAGTATGTGTCAAGTGCTGTTTTAGGCACTGCACACACAGTGTATAAAACAAAGTCTTTGCTCTCGGAATTGTGTCCACTTGGAGGAGATGGACCATAAGTAACAAATAGGTCAAGAGGCAGTAAACACTAAGAAGAAATGAGAGCCTTATAAGAGAGAAGGGCAGGGACATGGGCTTCCAGTTAAAAGGGACAGTTTGTCCTCCTGCTTCCTTTAAAACCCTCACTAGCAATGATGTTAAGTTAAAAGTTAACGGTAAATACTAGAGGGAGGGAGAGGAGACAGACCTAGAATACGAGGGGAGAGGGAGTACCTGACCTAGCCAACCTGAGATACTGAAACCTGAGCCTGCAGAGGGGAAATCTGGGCAGCTGTCACTTAACTCCCCTTTCTGACTTCGCTTAACTTGTAACTGCTCCTTCCAGAGATGAGCCTCTAAAGAGGGTCTAGAGATTCTAGGTGCGGTTGAGGTTGGGTCGTGGTACTGAAATGTGGGGCGGTTTAGTGGAAGTTGACATATTGAATGTTGAGATGGCCCCTGCCCTCCACCCAGCTACTCCTCCTCCTCACATGCATTGCTGTCAGCCAGGCTCCTAGACCTCCAGGTGTGAAAGCGGAAGAGTTGTCTGGCGAACCTGACCAGCCCGAGAGAAAAGACCTAAACTCTTGGGGGTTATCATGCAAAGGAATAGCCTGATCATCCTAAAATAAAGCCCAGGTGAACTCACCTAGGTCCACAGAGCTGCCCACCAGCTCTTTAGTGCTCTACTCTCAGTGTGACTAATGGATAGGCAAGGATGACCAGAGTAAAATGGAAAAAAGAAAGGACAAGAAAAAGAAAGGAAAGAAACTTGGAGGTAACAGAAACTATGTAGGGAGAAGAAATTTTCAGAAACTATCATTAATTTCAGAGAGATCATGATATATTGAATGCATAAGAACAAGATACTATCAGTAAGGAATTGTTTAAAAAGCTCTTGGAAATTACAAATAGAGCAGAAATTAAAAATTCAATAGGAAGGCAGATGAAGTTGAAGAAAACTACCTTAAAAGTAGAGCAAAAAGACACAGAAATGGAAAATTGGAGAGAAAAGCCCTTCACCTTTTGTTAGCATTTTGCCACGTTTGCTTTTTCTCGCTCCATGTTTACAAATAATAATGATTTTCTTACTGGTATTATTTATTGAAAAGTAAGTTGCAGACAACATAACCCTTCATTGCTAAGCATTTCAGTGTTTGTCTCCAAGGTAAAACGACCAATTTTAGGAGATTTCACATCTATACAAAACTATTAGATAACGTACAGACCATTATGAAATTTTACCAATTGTTTCAACACCATCTTTGAAGCAGGACTCCTCTGCCCCATCCAGGACCCAGTCCAGTCTCTAACGTCCTTGCATCTGGAGCCAGCCTTCTGTCTTTCCTAATGTTGACAGTTTTGAAGAATTGTAAAGCTGCTTGCTTGTAGAATGTCCCTGTATTGGGGTTTACTGATATTTCCTCATGTTAGGATTCACATTGTACGTTTTTGGCCAGAACACCACAGCACATGGTGTCAGTTGTCCCATTAGGAATGATGTTAACTCTGATCATTTGGTGTTTTCCCTTCCTAATTAGTAAATAATCTGTGGGGAGATACTTGGAGACAGTACGTGGATATCCTGTTCTCAACATATTTCTCCCCAGTGGTTTGACATTTATTGGACATTGACTCTCCACCAAACTCCCTCGTGAAGTTTAGTTGCAGGTCAACACCTTGATTGGCATTTTAGGTAGACCCCAGAGTTCACTTTGGGCTGCCAATGAGAGACTTAGCTTTGGGAAATACATTGATTTTTATCAGAAAGGTTTTATTCCATTTGGGACAAAAATGCTCTTCTGGGTTTAAAGTCTGAAAGGCCAGATTCATTTTTTCATTTGTTCAGTATTGGTTGAGTGCTTACTGTAGGCCAAGTGCTATTCCAGGTGCTGGGGACAAAATGATAAAAAAAATTTAAAAAGTTAGCCAAAATAAAATCCTTGGCTTCCTGGAAGGTACATTCTAATGGGGTGGGGTGGGGGGAGAATCAGACAATCAGTCTGTCCTCTCTTGTCAGGTAGTGATAAGTGAAGGAGACACAGAGTGATGAAGTAAGGAGTCCTTCTTGAGGTGGGCTGTCCAAGAGCTCTGAGAAGCTGACCTTTGGGCAGAGACCCCAGTGTCTCAAGGGAGCAACTGTGACTCAGGTGGGAGGCCTGCCTAGCAGGCTGGAGGAGCAGCTGGTGAGAGGCCTGGACATGAACTTGATGTGAAGTAGTGGAAACGTAAGGAGGTAGGGGTGGCTGGAACCGAGACATTAAGTCAGGGAAGAACGGTGGTGAATGAGGTTGGGGAGAGGTCCGGGCATGGTGATGGCCGGCCGTGTTGACCGTGATTAGCGAGCTAATGGGAAGTCCAGGTTTGAGGGGGTCAGCTCCTCAAGAGGACATGGGATCCAGCAAGACCTCTTCATGACACCAGCATGTCGGGGCCGGGGCTTCCGGTGGTGGTCTGCCATGGGCTAGCCCCCAGGAGTGACCGGCTCTGAGGACCCTAGGTGCAGCAGTGGGCTTTCTGCATCCAGGCAGGAGTTTCTCGGGAAAGGGATAGCAGGAAGTGAGCAGTTGGAAAATGCCTGTTTTTCCCTGCTGCTGTGGGGAAGGCAGGAGGGGGCTTGCCGGCAAGGTGCCTGTTTCCCCAGCACCCTGGGCGGCTAGGGCAGCCTTTGACAAGCCTTGGCAGTCAGGGGCACGCTCGGAGGCCCAGCAGCTTTCTGATCTGGAGCAGCCGGGGAGCTCTAGGCTACGCTTCCAGGACCGGGTCCATTGCCAGCAGGGCTAGGCTCTTCTCCAGCATCAGCTCTGCCTTTGTCCCCGGTCCATCTCCCCCACACCCAGGGAGTGCCTTTGCTCATGGCCTTTCTCCCCATGGCCCAGCCCAGGCAACCAGAGTAACAATGAACACAACAAGAATGAGAGCTTGCCTTTGAGGAACACTTTTCGGGGCGAGCAGGAGGCGGGGGTGAAGGGGGTCACTTTCTAAATGCTTCCCGTATCCTGCTCATTGACTTCTCGGAACAGCCCAAGGTTACAAAGCTACTACGTGTAAAGCCAGGGTTTGATCCCAGGCTGATTGGTGCCAGCTCCACTGTGCTCCCCCACGCTGCACTGCAGATAGCATGGGATCCTCCTAGAGTCCACTGTCAGGGCCACGGCAGTGCCATTCGACATATTTCAGGCAGTCTCCTGCCTCTTGAGATCTTGGCGTGCTTGACCTCCGGCCTCTGACCCTGGACTGTTAGAGACTGGTGGGAGTGAGAAATGAGGAACTGTTTTTTCTGCTGCCTCTCTTTCAGGGTAATCCAGAGAGTCTTAGGAAGTGGGGTGATGTTTATTTAGCGTCTCCAGTGGTCCAGACGACATGTGTTGTTTAATGTTAACAACAGCTTTGTGGGGCATAATTTTATGACCACCCTTTAACAGATGAGGGGACCGAGACTCTGAGGTTAAATAGCACGCCCAAGGTCTCACCGCCAGTAAGAGAGTCACATGTTGGCTCAGGTCCCACGTCTTCTTCGCACCACACTGCTTTGCCCGCTGGAGCAAACGGACCAGAGGCCTTTGATCCTCACTAGAAGTCGTATGCTTGAGATAGCACCTGTGGACAACTCCCCTAGGCGGGTGGATGACAGTATTGGGCCTTTCAGCAGGTGTTGAAAGACCACCAACTCTAGGGGGAGAAGGCCATGATTCCAGCTTGCTGCTGCCGCACGTCACAGCCTGACAGTGGATAAGTCTCAAATCACCGTCAGCACTTTTTACTCAACTATGAAATGGGGATTAAAATCACTGACCTCCTCAGACCAAATATGAAAGTATAGGTTGGTGGTTCTTAGCTTCGTCTCAAGGTGTGTAGATGACTGTGAGAATTTGCGGCAGCGTTAAATGCACCTTCAGGGCTTCTCTTTCGGTTTCCTGGACAAGCATGTCTGAATCTAGAGCTAGGAAGTCAGGGTCTTTAGAGAAACATCCCAGCTGATTTTAAAGCCCCATGTTCCTTTCCTGCCCTTAAGATTTATGTTGAAGCGCTACATATATATATAAATGTGAGAGTCATGATAACAGTTGTAGCAGATGTTATTAGAAATAGAGAAAAGGACTTAACCAAAACCAGGTGGTATTGGACCAGGACCCTAGCCTACAGAGTCTGTTTAGGAAAACTACACAGTTTCCTTCTGGTAAAACAGTGGTTCTCAACTGTGGGCAGTTTTATCCCCTGGGAGACATTTGGCAATGTCTGGAGACATTTTTGGTCGTCACATCTGAATAGAGGGTTTCACTGGCATCCCAGTAGACGCCTGCAATGCTGTTAAACATCCTGCAATGCACAGGACATCCCTGGCAACAAAGAATTATATAGGCGAAAATGTCGGTGGTATCAAGATTGAGAAACCCTGGATTAAAAATAACCAGCACTTACGTAGTATTTACTATGTGTCAGACATTGTTCTAAGTTCTTCACAGGTATTGACTTGCTTAATGCTCCCAAATCTATGACATAGGCGCTATTATTATCCTCAGGTGACAGAGCTAAAGTAGGGGCGTGGGAGGTTAAATAACTGGATCGGGGTCTGGGTCCCGAGGAAGGAGCCAGCCGAGCCAGGACTTGAACTCAGACATTTGGACTCTAGTTTTTGCCTTTAACCACTGAATATCCTGTACTGCTTTGCACTAATAGGACTGCTTGGCTTTAAACCAGATTTTCAGCTTTGGGCTCAGAAACCCACATACTAGGCTGACTTCGTGAACTTGTTGCAGCGATGTTGCTAACCTTCTTTGATATCAGAGGGATTGTTCATTATGAATTTGTACCAACTGGATTGTTAACCAAGTTTACTATTTGGAAGTGCTGAGTGAAAAAGTTAGACGACCTGAACTTTTTGCCAACAATTCATAGCTCTTGCATCATGACAATGTACCAGCTCGCACGGCACTGTCTGTGAGGGAGTTTTTAGCCAGTCAACAAATAACTGTCTTTAAAAACCCTCTCTACTCACCTGATCTGGCCCCCAATGACTTCTTTCTTGACCCGAATATAAAGGAAATATTGAAGGGAAGACATTTTGATGACATTCAGGACATCAAGGGTAATAATACAATAGCTGTGATGGCCATTCCAGAAAAAGAGTTCCGAAATTGCTGTGAAGGGTGGACTAGGTGCTGGTATCAGTGCATAGCTTCACATGGGGAGTACTCCGAAGATGACCATAGAGATATTCAGCAATGAGGTATGTATAATAGCACTTTTTCTAGGACGAGTTCATGAACTTAATTGTCTGACCTTGTACCTAGAAATTTGGTATGTGAGAAGAGTCAGAAACCTTTTATTCCTGTGCCTCGAAAATAGAGAGGGGAGGCCTAGAGGGTAGGGTGGTGAGTTTTCTAGATTTTGAGTTTGGCCCAGTTCATGAATTTAGTGGCATGAGGCACCTCGTGGGAGTGGGTCAGCCTTTTGCTCCTTCTGTCGGAATCAGGCAGGGCAGGGGTCATCTTTCCGTGTTGGGGACCAGAGGATGACGGGACTGTGCAGAGTGGGCCTAACTGCAGCCCCGGGCCGTGTTATATCATTGCAGATATAAAGACAACTGTGGTTTACCCGGCCACAGAGAAGCACCTGCAGAAGTACCTGCGCCAGGACCTCCGCCTGGTGCAAGAGACAGGAGGCGATTACAAGAACATCACCTTACCCTACTTGGAGTCCCAGAGCCTCAGCATCCAGGTAATGGACCAGCACATCTTGGACTGGCCCGGAGGGGTCAGATACGGAGTGCTGTCCCCGTGGCCAGTGTCTCTTTCTCAAGCATCTGTCGCGGTCTCACCAGGGGCCAGCACTGTTCCACAGCACAAGTTCTGGGGCAGCGGCAGAGAGCACAGCAGAGTCCCTGCCTTGATGGAGTGTACTTCCTCACGGGAGAAAGACAGTACACAGATATACAAGTGGCCATATGGTGCGTGAGGCCATGAGTGTGCTACGGAGAAAAATAAGCAGGAAAGTGGCATAGAAAGTCCTAGGGTAAGGTGGTCACTGTTTTGCATAGGATGGTCATTGATAAGGCAGTTGACCCGGGTCTTGGGCATGCCCAAGGGGATCTCAAAGCAACCTAGTCCTTTGGAAGAACCTGTATCTACTCTGTAATAGCCCTCATATAGTCTCAGAGTGGCTGTGCTCTCGCCAGGGGTCTGAATGGGTAAAAATGATGCCTGATTAGGCTCGCCACAGTCCAGACTTTTATTTCTGGTTTTGCCTGCAGCAAACCAGCCTCCAGAAGCCACGTCCCAGAGTGAAAAACTTCCCCTTCTCTTTTCCCTTTCATTCACGTCATAGAAGGCAGGTCCCTATTGTCCCTGGGGCTTAGTGCAGGCCTCTTCTCCCAAGGGCTATGTTTGGGGGTTGGCAGCGTTTGGGGGTTGGCAGTGCCTTCTGAGTGTCTTTAGCCACTGGACCAGATACAAGGCCATTTAGCTAAGAGATCCCGATTTCTCTTTGGGTCTAGGCCCAGCGCCAGCCAGAGCCTCTGCATGGAATTGGCCCTGTGTGAATGCTCCACGTTAAATATGATGGATGAGTCGTTTTCTTGCTCACTCACTGGCTCTCACTGTCTCCATGTCTTTATCACTTACTCTTGTTCTCTTTTAGCATTTTTCACATACTCTCCCCAAGATTCATGTTCCAATAGTGGGGGAGTGTTCTTTTTTTTTTTTCTAATTAGCCATGCCCTTTGTACTGTTTTCTTTTGTTTTTTTAAGATTTTATTGGGGAATTGGGGAAGGGGAACAGCCAAGTTGTTGTCTTTCAGTCTTAGTTGTGGAGGGCGCAGCTAGCTCAGCTCCAAGTCCGGTCACCATCCGGCCAAACATCGGCAGCTCGCGGACGCTGAACTCAAGGTGCCGTGTTCAATCTTAGTTGCGGGTGGGTATAGCCCACCATCCCATATGGGAGTTGAACTGGAAACCTTGTTGTTAGGAGCACATGCTCTCACCAGCTGAGCCATCCTGCCACCTGTTGGCAGCTCAGCAAGAGCTCAGCTTGAGTGCAGTGTCACTGGCCCATGTGGGAATCAAACCGGTGACCCTGTTGCTCAGAGCTCGCACTCTTAACCAACTGAGCTACTTGGCCCCCGAGGGTGTTCTAATAGGGGGAACTCACAGCCATTTCTCCCAGGCCCAGAAGAAGAGGGGGTGCCCTCGGTGTAGGGGCACTGTGGGGTGACTATCCTCAGGAAGAGGAAGGAAAAGGAGGTTGGCAGGGTGGACAGGAGGCCCTGTGTGCCCACAGCCCTCTTTCCCAGCCTGGCTATTAGCCATGGTCTCCTTGTGCAGTATTTGCACAACTTCCTCTGGCTCAAGCTGGCTTGCTTTGTTTATTTATTTATTCCCAGCACTTGCTCTGCTTTCTAAGTAGAAAGGAGATATGTCTCCATCTTCCTAGATAGCTTCTGCTGTTAGGATCCTAGAGGGATCTCCTGGAACATATGAGGTATGATAAAAAAAATATGGTGAATATTTAAATTAAAAAAGAAATTATAGTATGAGCCAGCCGAGTGGCTCAGTTGGTTAAGAGCTCACTCAAGAGCTTGAGCTCTGAGCAACAGCGGTTCGATTCCCGGCCCGAGCTGAGCTGCTGCTAAGCTGCCAATAGGTAGCAGGATGGCTCAGCTAAAAAAAAAAAAAAAAGAAATTATTACAAAAGACACATTGTCATTAATCTTTCTCAAAATACTTCCTTCCCCCTCTACCCCCACACACACTTTAAACACACTTAACCCATTGTTCTTGCCACTTTCTGAAGCAGTTCTGGAAGTCCTCTTTCATGAGTGTCTTTAGTTGCATTGTCATGGCTGCCTTGATGGCCTGAATCGAGTCAAAATGTTTACCTTTCATGGTCATTTTGACTTTGGGGAAGAGCCAGAAGTTGCACGGTGCCAGATCCAGTGAATAAGGTAGATGAGGACACAACGTAATGTTTTTATTTGACAGAAACTGCCATACCAGAAGCGATGTGTGACACGTAGCCTTTCTGTTGTGATCACAAAATACAGTGAATTCTGCTGCCGAGTGCCATCCAGTAGAAGGGCAGAGATCTTCAATACAGGAAGCAATGCGTTGAACTTCGGTAACAGTGTGTGACAAGTTTTAATTTGTTCGGTGCAGTCAGTCAGGCGTGAGCTATGGTTGAGAGAAGGTGTGTTTTGTTTGTTTGTTTGTTTGTTTTTTTTAAAGATTTTTATTGGGGAATTGGGGGGATGGGAACAGTGCTGGGGAATTGGGGGGAAGGGGAACAGACAAGTTGCTGTCCTTTTGTTCTTCAGTCTAGTTGTGGAGGACGTTGCTTCACTGGCCCAAGTTGGCACCATCATTGCGCTCTTCCCGGGCGAGGCAGATCAGTCGCTGGTTTCTGGACGGCCGCTCACTGCGGCTGCTGGCCGCTCACGCTGGCTGCTGGCTACATACGGTAGCCCATGGCAACCCACTGCCACAGGGACTGCAGCCTATGCCGTCGCCAGCAACTCACGGCAGCCCAGCTCCAGGTTGAGCTGTTGTTCACCATCTTAGCTGTGGAGGGCAGTGTCACTGGCCCTCATATGTGGGATCTGAACCGGGGCCCTCTGGCATCCCAAGCGAGCTCTTAACCATCGCGCCACTCGGCCGGCCCGAGAAGGTGTGTTTTAAAGTGTGCCATAAATCATCCTCCATCATGACAATAATCCGTGTCACACATCACTTCTGGTTGACGGCAATTTCTTTTTTTTTAAAAAGATTTTATTGGGGAATTGGGAGAGGGGAACTGCGCTGGGGAATTGGGGAAGGGGAACAGACAAGTTGCTGTCCTTCTGTTCTGCAGTCTAGTTGTGGAGGACGTCGCTTCACTGGCCCAAGTTGGTATTATCATTGCGTTCTTCTCAGGCAAGGCAGATCCATCGCCGGCTACTGGACGGCCACTCATGGCGGCTCTAGGCAGCTCACACTGGCTGCCGGCCACTTACGCCGGCTGCCAGCTACTCACGCCGGCTGCCAGCTACTCACGGTAGCTTATGGCAGCCCACTGCAGCCTATGCCGTCGCGGCAACTCAAGGCAGCCCAGCTCCAGGTTGAGTTGTTGTTCACCATCTTAGCTGTAGAAGGCGCAGTATCACTGGCCCTAATGTGGGATCCGAACCGGGGCCCTGCTGCTCAGAGCTGGCGTCCCAAGCCAACTCTTAACCATCGCGCCACTCAGCCAACCCGAGACGGCAATTTCTGTCAAATGAAAACATTATGGTGTGTCCTCATCCACCTTATTCACCGGATCTGGCACCGTACGACTTCTGGCTCTTCCCCAAAGTCAAAATGATTCAGGACATTGAGGCAGCTATGACAGCACAACTAAAGACACTCACGAAAGAGGACTCCAGAACTGCTTCGGAAAATGGAAAGAATGATGGGATGAGTGTGTTTGAAGTGAGGGGGAATATTTTGAGGGGGATTAATGGCAATGTGTCTTTTACTATAATATATTTTTTTATTTAAACATTCACCATATTGTTTGATCACACCTTGTATATGTGCCTTCTTATACAATATTATACAGATTCTCTTGGAAAATAACACAAAATTCTGCTACCCTCCCAACTTCTGGTTGACATGAGCATTCATGTATTCTTTCTTGGCTATTTCTTGGAGGTTTACAAGTACTCAGCTTAACGGGTAACAGTCATTATATTTATTGAGCATGTCCTATATATGTACCAGGCCCTGTGCTAGGCTCCGGAGGGTCACCAAGGTAAACACTGACAATCTCCCCATAGTCCTACAGGAAGATAGACACATTGTTTGATAACTGCAGTATAAAGAATTAAGCACTTTGGTGGTTTACATACAAGGTACAATGGTGACACAAAGGGGTAGTGATCAGCTCAAACAGTGGGGGGCTTCACAGAGGAGGGGACCCTCCAGTTGGGTCTTAAGGGGCAAATAGAAGTTTACCAGGTGGACAAGGCAGATAGGGCCTTCCGGGCGGAGCGAAGATCTAGTACAGAAGCACAGAGGGCTGGGGAGTCGGAGGGTCAGCAAGCGACAGCAGGCGAAGGGCAGCAGGGGCCAGGAGGAAGCGTGTGCACTTTGTCCAGGAGATCAGGAGTTCCCACGTCTTGATGACTGTCAGGATTGCCTGGTGAGATTTTTAAAAATGCGGAGCCTAGGGCCTTACTCCATATCTGTTGAATCAGAATGTTCAGGGAGCTGGGAAATTCATATTTTTAAAAAATCTGTTTCTAATGGTCCTCAGATTTGAGCGTGATTGCCATAGGCAGTGAGGGTCCCCTCCACAGTTTTAGGCATGTGGGTAACGTGATCAGATTTACAGAATCAGTTGGAGTGTCGTGAGAATGGAAGCAGGAAGACTACAGCTCAGCATGGGCCGGAGCCGAGGCAGAGGCAGCGGGGAAGGTTCAGTAGCGATTTAATTAGGCGGTAGGGCTTAGGAACTAGTTGATGCGGAGAGGTGAGGGACGAGCCTGGGATGGTCTCCGGTCTAGCCTGGGTGATGAGTGGACAGATAGCAGGATTGTTAACCAGGACAGGGGATGTGGGCAGCAGAGAAGGTTTATGTGGAAGACAGTGAGTTCAGTTTGGGACTTACTGAGCCCTCACTGGGTGCCAGGATCTGTCCTAAGCATTTTACGTGCATCGCCTCATTGAATATCCACAATAACCCTTCAGGGATGGGATTCGAAGCCAGGCAGTGTGGCCCCAGCACCTGTGCACTTGGCCTGCTACCCTGTTTGGCTCCTCAGATTTGGTACTTGTAACTTCCAGTAAACACTGCAGTTCCGTGGGATGTCTGGGTCCAGAACATGAGAGATCATCAGGCTAAAAATGCCGTTGGTGAGTCCCTGAGTCAAGGCTTCAAGCATCAGCCAGGTTTGGGTTCTCATTCTGCCTTCTCAGAGCAGTGTGGCACGGTCCTTCACTTCTTGTCTGGAAAATGCCACTAGGGTCCCGGTGGAAATTGAGAGCAGTGCCTATTGCACAGAAAAGGCGCCAGAGTGAGGGGTAGCTACCGTTATGCACACACAACTGGGGGACAGGACAGGGAAGTGCAGAGCGGAGACACATGGAGGTGTGGGCAGGTAAAGGGTGGCAAGCAGGTGGGTGAGCAGAGAAGCAGGAGCGTGAAGAGGGAGCAAGATGTCCAAAGGGAGGAGAGGGGGTCCGGAGGGCACTGCCAGTGTCACTGCTAGGAGGCCATGCTGGGTGCATTCCACAGGCCATGTGTGCCCACCCACAGGCCCATCATGGTCGCTTTCTTTCAGAGGGTGTCACTGCCTGTTATGGAACCCTCTAGGAATTGTGTGGATTCTGTTCCCTGGTTCTCCCTTTCTCACCTGCGGTTCTGGCCTGAGACTTCCTGTGGATTTAGACTTCTCCTGCTTTCCTAGAGGCCTTCCCCACGTGGCCTGGAACATGGGCTCTGGGACTGGGATCTGGGACAGGGCTCTGTGGTTGGAATTGTGTGAATTTCCTCGCCCCTGCTTTTCCCATACCTGCAAAATGGGGTGCTCACAGCCCCGACTTCCCAGGATGGCTGTGAGGGCGGTCCACATGAGGCACTGGAGCAGGGCCTGGCACATAGGAAGACGGTGCCCATCACCGCCACACCCGCGTGGTGTCATTTGCCATCCCAGGCTTGCACTTACTCCTTTCTTGCCCTTCGATCAGCACCGCCTCCTTTGCTCTTACCGTCTCTTCCTTTCCCCAGTCGGGCACGTAGCCTCCAGCATACTGCCCATTGTAGATCATCCCAGGCACCAGAGTTGGAGCTTGCTAAGCTCTGCCCTCCGCTTTTAGGGTGCCTGCTCTGAGCTGGGCGCTTCCACATGCATTTGCTCACTTTCAGCCCTCACCTCAACCTTAATGTGTACATATCATTAGCCTCATTTTCCAAAGCAGGGAACCAAGGCTTAGAGATGATAGGTCACTTACCCAAAGTGACAGCTAGTTAGGGGTGGAGGTGGGGATGAACGTAGTCTCGCTGGGCCCCGGAGCCTTTTCATTCACCACCACACATTGCTTTCCTTGAGAGGTGGGAGCTGCTCAGCTGTGGACACACACAGGGCCCAGGGCGGCTACTTGTGGGCTGGGCCCACCAGGGCTCTCTGTGGAGTCCCCCTTCACCTCCCGCTCCTTTATTTTTGGGGTGCTGCAGGTCAAGTTCTGACTGGCTTTTTTCTCCAGCAGCACATTCCAGTCAGACAGGAAATGCCTCCCTGGGAGATCTCAACATGGTGGGGTGGACTGGGCAGTGCTCTGGCCCCCAAGGCTGCACAACGAAGCCTGCTGGCATTCTTGGGGGAGCCAAAAGATATGTAATACTTTTCCTCCTACCTTCTAAGTTTTTCTAGCTGGGCTGATAATCCAGTTAACAGACACAGACGAATGGGACAAAATCAAATTTTAACACATGCATGAGGAATTCACATAAGCGTGAAAATTCCAAAGAGTGAGGTAAAACTGGGTATATATGACATTTTGCACAAAGGAGAAAGGAGTGGGGGGAGGTGGGGCGCAGATCTTAGATTTCAGAAGTGAGAGTGATGGGCAATTTGCAGGTAACGGAGGAAGAGCGGAACACATGGGGCAGGTACATTTTTGCTAGGCAACCCAGAAACAATGAGACACCGGGTCATTGAGTAAATAAATCGGCCCCTGTTTGATGCCTTCCCATCCACCAGACTCAATTCCAATTAGGCTGCTAAGACTAACATCCTAAGATTCCCTCCCTGGAGTAGGTCTTTCCCTCTGAACCTCTGAAGCAGGAAGAGGGAGAGTCAGAGGTTCTTGCTGGGTCTTCTGTTTCTTAATTACCAGCTTACAAATCAATATCCCAAAAGGCAAAACTTTTGGTCCCCTTCGTCCTCCAGAGCCCTCCCAGGAAGTGGCACAGCCAGGCTCTTCTCAGGAAATGTGGACCTTTTTTCTTTGTAGTGGGTAGACCACATGTGACCTGCCTGTGGGTCTTACCAGGGGGACTGGGAGGCCCCGCTATTCCCAGGCAGGTACCCTCTGCTCCCTCCCTCTCCACTTCAGATAGCTGCACTTGACCTTGTTCATGCTGGCCAAGGATGCGGACTTCTGGGATGAGGTGCGACCGCTCTAAATCAACCCCCATCCATGGCTTTTGCTGACACTGCTTGCGCCAGCACTGCTGGGAGTGTGCAGAGCAGCCCTTTACTGGCCTGGTGGTATTGGCACCCGACACGTCCACCCTTTCCGTGAACTTTGACTCAGGTCAAAGGGGTAGCAGTGTGAGCCCAACCACTGCTCTCTCTCTCGCTGGCTTTCCAGCAGGGTTTCCTCTGATTTCTGGCATAGAGTTCATTGACCTGAAAGGAAGTCGAGTTTGCAAAGAGAGCTCAGAGCTTGGAGGAAGTGGAGAAGAGCTAAGGTCTGAGATCCATGGGTTTGATCCCTGTGACAACAGGGGCCTTATCTTAACGTCCCTGTAGGAGGCTTCTTCAGAGAGGGCACCAGGACCTTACTTGTAAAGCGACATCCTTGGGATCCACGCAGTGCCCAAGGAAGGGTTCTCTGAAGACTGTTGACAGCTGCAGATCAAAGGATGTAAGGGAGGACGGGAAACCCGAGTTGACAAGAAAGGTCTCCACATGGCCTTCAGGTCTGCTTTGTCACATGAGGGCTGTGCCAGCTGAGACTGCTGTGGCTCCAGGTGGACGGAGGTGCCCATCCCACCACTGTGAGAATGCCATCAGGGCAGGAAACCCACACACATTAATTTTTGGAACCTAAGCCTTTCCCTGCCCGGGTGTGGAGCCAGCCTCCTCTGCAAAAGGAACTGCCAGCCTCTTGGCCATGAATAAAGCGGGACGGGGCCATGCAGGCAGCTCTCCCCTGGGCCTGTGGGCAGTGGAGGGGTGCATGCAGACCAGGCCCGTGGGGCCGCACCAGAGTGTGTGCGCACTTGACCAGGAAGAGCCGAGAGCCAGCCCTGTCTGCGCAGCGGTGGTCCCTGTGAGCATGGCTGGTGACCAAGCGTCAGCAGTGGTAAGGGAGGAGAGATCTCTTCTGGACCCCTGAGAGCAGATCCTGGAGGACAGGACAGACTGGGGATAGATCCCCTGAGCTCAGTGGCTGTCCTTACTGGAGAGGCCAGAGAGCTTCGTCAGCCCAGTCTGGCAAGTCCCCCCACGGGTGGTGACTGGCTATGGGCCCCTCTCTTGCCCGCTCCTTCCAGTGGGTGTACAACATTCTTGACAAGAAGGCTGAAGCTGACCGGATTGTTTTTGAGAACCCGGATCCCTCGGACGGCTTTGTCCTCATTCCGGACCTCAAGTGGAACCAACAGCAGGTAAAAGATTTCTTGCTGGGGTTCTCGGCTTTCAGGGCACCCCGCTCCACGTTGCTAGCCCGCCTTAATCCTGCCCTTCTTTCTCACGTTGTTCTCTCTCTCTAAGCAGATTATATTGGGTTGTCGGAAATGTCATGACACATCTTTGAAAAACAAAAAATACATCATACTTTTCCGACACCCCAATAATTAACCCGCAAAGAGAGGCCTGAGCTCTGCGTTGAGAGTATGTATATACCTGTCACATACAAATGTTTACATTCTAATGAGTCAGTTTAAATCCTTTCTGACTCTTCCAATCCTCTACCTGTGTGTGAGTGTGTGGCGGGGGGGTGGGGGGGAGGGCAGAGAATGGGGTGATGTTTGTATAAGCCATGAGCCACTCTTTAACCAGTCAAGTGGCTTGGGTGGCCACGTGCACTCCCGGGAGCCTTGAGGTGGACTGTTTGCTTCTCTTGTCCCCCTGAACACCAACAGATCCAGGCAGGCCCATGGTCTGAAGTACTGGCCGGCAGTAACCATGGTGCCAATCTGAGGGGTCCCATCACCGCCCTAGTCCCTAGTTGCAGAGAGGTCTCCTGGCAGCCCCACCAGCACCAGAGCCTCTCAGCTTTCTTTCCTGGTTTCCCTGCTCTCCCTCCCCCACCCGTTCCTCCTCGCCTTCGCTCACACAGCCCCTCATTCTCTGCAGTCTCCCTATTTTTCCACCTTCTTTTTTCCTGCCCTCACTCCCCTGCACTGGCCCACTACCAGTCACAATGTACCATCGCCTCTGTGGGTGACTTTCATACCCTGACAGTAACAGAACAAGCAGAGCAGCGTGTTAACAGGAAGTGCTGTTCCCACCACAGATTGGAATTGGGTCAGACTGAGCCTGCAGCAGGTCGGGGGGCCAGGAGAAGGCCCAGGAAGCCAGATGTGGGGTTGCTGGGTAGGAAGTGGGGAGATAAACACCACCCCACCCCCACCCCCCGCTCTTCTAAGTAGAATCTTTGAGTAATCCAAGCTCGGGTTTTCGTTCTGCTTTTGGGTGGGCCCTTCTGGTGTCTGTGCGCCTTATGTGGTCACAAGACTCCCACACGGTGACGTCACTCTGGAGTCCAGGCCCTGTCCACCTTGCCGTGGACGCCTCGCCCCTTGCTTTCTCAGCTGTGGCCTGTCTGTTCGGTCTTTGGGTCCTAGCTGAGCTCACCTGCAGTTTGCTTGGTTTTGCTTTGGTGATTTCTAGACCTTCCATGGCACCCCTCCACTGCCAAAAAAGTGGGGCTGGGAGCCCGTGGTTGGAGCAGAGGGCCAGCATTTCAGCTCAGAGGCACACAGGCTAGCGAGTGAGTGCCAGCTGTCTATTGCAGGAGGCATGTGGGAATTCCTGAACATGGCTCCAGGGGCGGTAGGGAATTTGAAGGGAGTTTCCAAGAGTTGGAGTACTGCTTGATGATTTGTTAGAGCCAGGTAAGATGAAAGAAGACGGCCCGCCACGTGTGAGGCGTTGTAGGAGAGAGGCTGAGAGAACACCTGCGCACTTTCCCCTCCCCTGCAGCCTAGCTCTACCTCAGGCCTCCGCGAGGGAAGCCAGGACTGGCTCAGGAGATGTTGGGGGAGTTGGCACAAGGCCATAGGAATGCTGGTGGCAGCTCTGGGCTATGCCTTTTGTAGAGTCCTACAAACCCCATCTGTCCCCTCAGCAGCCCTGTGCCTGGAGGTCCTGGATTGCAGACTGGGTCATGGGAGGTGGGGGTGGGGTAGGAGGAACTTCTGACTCACAAGATCCTTGAAGACTGAAGAGCTTGTGATTTGAAGGGGGATGGTGGTCTGAGGGCCAGGCAGGGACAACAAAAGAGAGACTGTGCCTCCCCAAGAAGCCCTGAACCGCACTTATGCCCATGGCACTGAGAACGGAAACCATCATCCTTCTGACCTGGTGCTGGCAGGCATCCTGCCTGGCCTGCCAGTGGCACTGCCCTCTCTCTGTTCCATTGAAGACAGAAAAGGCTTCAGGAACTGCACTGGTCCCCCAGCCGCATGGCTGCCCTCACCCTCAGGGGTTGTGAATGGACAAGCTTAAATGCCAGACTTCCCTTGATAGGATATAGGTGCTATTGTTCTTGACCTTGGCTTAATTTGCATTTGTCTCTTGGTAGTGCCATACATCAGTGTCTCAAATTCCTGACATGTGACAGAACACTACCATCGACAGCTCCCTGAGCATTGGGCAGTGTATCCAGCAGCGAGACCCGCCAGGCAGGACTTCTGTTCACACCAGGGGACGGGGAGGGGAGAGGTGCACTGGCATTAGCTTTGGGGAGCCTTTCTAGTCACCTGGAATCTCATCCTGCTGTCTCCTCTCTCAGTATATCTTTATATGCTTTATATGCGTTTATGTAACCCTCCAACTGGTGGCCTGGGATTAGAGAGACAAACATACGACCATTCATGCATCCATTCCACAAATACTCGTCAAGTCCCTAATGCTTGCCTTCCTGAAGGTTATAACACCCCTATCTCAATTCTCTTAAGAGATCACCTGTACATTCTATGTGCGTATTTTATTGTAGCTCTGATTAATACATGCACATGGCAAAAAAATGCAAATAGTACAAAGAGTGTGCAGTGAAAGAAGTAAATCCCCTCACCCCACATGCCTCCATTTTCCTTCCCCAGAAGAGGTTGTTACTTCTTTGTCTCTCTTTCCAGAGATAGACTTTGCGTATTGTATATAGAAGCATATGTGTTTGTGTTTACGTAGATACACATACACTCAGTTCATATGATTCAGGTCCTTTGGTCTAAGGTTCTCAGACCAGGAACCTCTCCCTTTGAGTCACTGCAGAGATGGAGGGGTGGCTCTCCACAGCTCCAGCCATTCTGCCTTGTCCCTTACCAGGATGCTGTTAACTTTGATTTCACTGTCCTGCCTTGTAAAAAGAGATTGATGGTGTCTTCTCTCAGAGCGATTGATGGGCTGCCTTCTGCGGTGCCAATCTGAGACTCTCACCAGCCCCTTGTCCAGCTCCTTTCAGGTCATCTCTCCGGGCCAGGGGCCTTTTGGATGCCTGCAGAAGACTTGGGGGTAACGTCTGATACCAAAGGATGGGTTTTTCCTCCTTCACCCAGCCCGTGAGCTGACACCCAGCACCAGACTTCATGCCTCGTTCCATGCCAGTGGAAGCTGAGAGGTGTGATTTAATGTCATGTTGGGGATTTGTCAGCAGACATGATCTAAAACAAATGCTACTGTTATTTGGGAGTCCTGTGACAGGGACACATGGAAAAGCTGAAGACTCCCACAGGCACACACGGGCACCCCCCAAGTCTGAACAGTCTTGTTTCCTGACTCCTCCTTGGGCCCCTAGCTAGTGAGAGAGCAAATGTCGTGGACACGTGTCATGAGAAGGGAGAACACAGAAGGGACTTGTGGGCACAACGAAGGCCGAGGTGGGCACAGCCTTGTCATGTGCTGGGAGGTTCCTGCAGGGCTCATCCGTAGCAGGTCTGGGGCACAGAGCCCAGATTCTTAGAACTCGGGGAGAGAAGAATGTCTGTGGCAGGAAGAGGCTGTTGGCATGAAGAGGCACAGTTGAACATCGGGTACCATATGGAAAATCTCATTCTCACTTTTTGAGTCGGGGTCCTTGGGGATTCGGTTGGGTTACTCACGGTCCCCAGATTATCGCCTTGAGAAATCTAGCAGCTCAGACTACAGGGCTGAGTGCCTCTGGAGTCTCCCCGTGCCTCCCCCGTGGAGCCCTGGTGTCTGGGGCCCGCCTCGCACATTGGATGTGATAAGCAGCCAAGGCCAGGGTTTGGGTGAGCAGGGAGGAGTAAGGGGGTTATCTGGCAGAGGAAGAGCTTATTTGCTGTCTGGCACAAGATCTTGTTGACTGGTTCTTTGCGCTGTTGTGACCTCTAGATTTTCAGCCAAGCGCTGTTTTCAGGAAGGACAGCAGGAATGGCCGCCTGTGAGCCCTGGGAGATAGGGGAGGAGAGAAAAAGGTTAAGAAAAAGGGCGGTGGCGCTCATTGCTGAGCTGGGCCCAGGCTCCCTCTCCACCCTTAACATCCTTCACCACTTCTTCACATGCCTTCGACTCCAGACAAATCAGGTTGCTTCCTCTCCCCGTACATGCCCTATATCTTCCTGCCTCTGAGCCTTTGCTTTCACTGTCCCCTCTACCCGAAGGTCCTTTTTCCAAACCTACCTCTCCTTCAAGATCACCTGTCTTCTCTTCTAGGAAGCCTGCGTGGACGGTCCTAGCTAGGTAGTCTTCCCTTCTTCCTCCTGTACTTTTAATCACTTCATGTCTTATAGTAGTTACTTGTATGCATGCCATTAGAGCATAACCTCTTAGAGGGGAAGACTTGTCCTGGGCACTTTCTTGAACCTCCTTCCTGTCTCCCACCCCCACCAGCTGTGTGAGCATATAAATATTCCCATATAATGTTCTTTAGCAGGAGTAAACAGAAGCTCCTCTGTTCCGTAGGCTGTCCCACTCACCCTGGGCACGCGGTTGCCCACATTTTCTGGGGATCGGTCCTGCTGTGGGGTTCCTGGGATTGGCTGTGGCTAGAACTGCAGGCCTGGGGGATCGGCGCTGCCTGGCTTCTGTGGGCAGTTCCAGGATTGGTAGCTTCCCGTGGCTGTCCCCTGCTGAGCCTGTTTTACCCCTGGTCTCCGCACAGCTCGATGACTTGTACCTGATCGCCATCTGCCATCGCCGGGGCATCAGGTCGCTTCGGGACCTTACTGTAGAGCACCTGCCGCTGCTCAGGAATATCCTCCGGGAGGGGCAGGTGAGTTCCACTGGCCAGGTCACAGTGAAGCCCAGAGGAGCCACTCCCATCCCAGGGTGTTCCCTGCGCCACTTTCCTCTCCCTTCCTGGGCGGCTGTCTACAGAAAGGGCTTTCCTCGGGATGCCAGGGATGCCAGTGCGGGGGCCGCACGCAGGCTCTTTAGATGGACTCACAAGGCCCTGTCACCTGGTCCTGCCCAACCCTGCAGCTCGACTTCCAGCCACCTTCCTCACCCCACACTCGTCCTCCTCAGCTTAGGCTCCCGCTTCAGCTCCCTGTGGCAGATCCCTTCTGGGACGCCCTCCCACTCCAGGATTGCCTGCCTTGCTTGTGACAGCCACCTTGTGCCAGACATTGTTTTTGGGTAGCTGGGGTCCGCGGCTCTGATGTGTGTATGCACGAGCCTCCTCCTCTAGCCTGAGAGCAGCAACTGCATTCTGTAGCACCTGGCATTCGGGGATACTGTCTATCTGGGGTGTTGATCGAATCGAATGAAATCATAGGGGTGCTGAAAGGCCTGGAGCAAGGGAAGATGGGGGAAGAGAGTTTAGAACCCTGGGTTGTGGTCCTGATTCTGACGTTTTGACATTGGCCAGCTGGCTGACCTTGGGCAGGTCACCTCACCTCACCTCTCTGGGCCTCAGTATCTGGTTGGAAGCCTTCTGAATCCACCATTCTGTGGGGTTATTCTCAGCCTTTTTTTTCCACTCTGAAACATTTGAAGATATTCCCCTGGCCTCCCATGCCCGGGCCCGGCAGTCACAGATGCCCAGCTGGGAGAGGCGCTTGCCTCTTTCAACAGGAGCTGCTCCGAGGCTTGGATGCACTTAGAGGAAGGGTTCTGCCTGGGTCCGCTCTGTGTTACCCTCTGGACCCCAGCTCCCCATCGCTGCCCTAACCACTTTCTCTCTTCCTGCCAGCCCACGTCTCTGTCTCTCTGGCTGGCTTTTTGTTTGGAGTGACTCGTTTCTCCTGAAACAGACTCTGTGTGGCAGAGGGTGGCGTCTTTCTTTCAGGGAGATGCTGGGCCAACACTGTCACCTGCCCTGGCAGCTCTGGCAACCTCGCTGTGCTCATCCCAAGAAGCCCTTTGGGTGCTCTGGCCCTGGTCTCACGTGCTGCAGAGCTCCCTGGGGTGTATTCCGAGTCCACCGAGGCCCTAGTCTCTTTCTCTTCACTTCTGACCTCCTCAGGGATCTACCCACAATGGAAACCAGAGTCTCCTTTTAACTCCAAGCCTTGGAGGCTCCGGAAGGCGCTTGGTAGAAAAAGCCCTACCCCGAGCAACGTGGGGGTGGGCCAGAGTCAGTACTTGCTTGCCCCAGCAGGAGTCCAGCCCCTCCTTTCTCCTTCACCAAGGCCCTGGCTCAGCCCCATCCCCGTCCCCGTCATTTCCAAGCTGCACTCTATTCCACGCTAAGGGGGCGCAAGGATTCCTTCCACCCACGCAGTGCTTTAAGTGTTCATGCATCATCCCCAGCCTGGGTCTCTGGGGCCTGTCCTTGGGCACTGGGGCTTGCTAGATTCCCAGCAGCAACCGATTGAGGAAGCAAATGTTTGATCAGATTGGAATGGGGAACCCTGATTCAGGCCACTGCCTCCTTCGTTGGGAGAAAGAGCCTCAGCTTTGCCGCTGTCACCTGCGTCTGTGGATTCCCTAGACAGGCAGAGGGAACATGAAGCACCCTGTGGGCAGAGGGCTGGTTGTGGGGTCGGTATTAGGCGTCCCAAGGGAGTCTGGGATTAGGACAGGAGGAGGGGCGGCGCTGGTTCTGGGCCGCGCCTGAGCTCTTGCTGGCCACGCCCCTTCTCACCAGGAAGCCGTCCTGCAGCGCTACCAAGTGCCCGCGGACCGCCTCCGCGTGTACCTGCACTACTTGCCCTCCTACTACCACCTGCATGTGCACTTCACCGCCCTGGGCTTCGACGCTCCTGGCTCGGCGGTGGAGCGGGCGCACCTGCTGGCAGAGGTGATCGAGAACCTGGAGCATGACCCGCAGCACTACCAGCAACGTACCCTCACCTTTGCCCTTAGGGCAGATGACCGCCTTCTCCAGCTCTTGCAGGAGGCCCGGAAAAACTGAGTCCACCTACCCAGAGCTGTCAGGAGAATGGACATGTGGGAACAGGTGGGAGGGGGGAACTTTTAGCACCAAATGAATTTTTTAAAAATACATATTTTGTATTGGCTTATTCCTAGTATGTGAATAAAGCATTGATTTCATTCAGTGTGGACTTCCAGTGCAGCCTGGGGAGAAGGTGCTGAGGGAAGTGGAGAGGGCAGAACCCTGGGGAAGACCTGGAGAAGGGAGGACAGCCTTCCGTGGGGGTGGCTTCAGCTCACCTGGGGGTGCCAGGCCTTTCTTCAAATCCCGCACACACATCCTTGCTGATTTCTGTGTCCTGACTCTGACTGTTCCTCTCCCTGTTTTTACACCTTCCGATTCTGCTCCACGTTCCTCTTCTTTCCGAGTAGGTTTTCTAGGTCCACATGTCCGGGAGTACCCCAAAAAAACCAGTGTGATAACTTTCTGGAAATATCTATAGCATTTTTTTGATGGCACTTCCTCTTTCCATTCCCAACATTGAGCTCACCCCTGCCAGGGTGAGTCAACTGTGCTGATAAATTTGTTGACAAGGATGAAGGATTGCCGCATGGAAGTGGGAGGGTTTTTAATAAGAATCAGATGATGCAAGCCCAAAGACCCTGCCTTTGCCTCTGTTATTTGGTCAGCGAGTCCGTGGCCTTGAGCTTATTATCTAGGCAAGAAGACAAAACAAACTTGCACAGAGCAGACAGAAGATCAAGCACAAAACTACACCAGCGAGGGCAAGTGGTGTGGGTGCGGTGGAAGACAGAAGCCTGAGGGGCTCGGGCTCAAGGTGTGGCCAGCATCATTGGCCCCTGTTCATAGAACCTTGAGGCCAGGAAGGGACTTCAGAAGCTGAGCACAGGTTGATGACCTGTAGGGTGCCATCAGAGGCTTTTCTGGGAAGGGTGACATCTGCCACTGCTCCAACAGCAGGGACACAGGCATGACACATCCTTGTCAAGTTCGTCAACAGGCACGCACACAAACACATAAGGCACACTCTCCAGCACAAAGGACATGTATCGCGTGGCCAACGGGGCTGGCGTGTGCTAGTTATTCAAGGTGGGGCTGCCGGATGCTGGGTCTTGCTCAGGAAAAGCGCGAGGCAGGATGTTGATTTCTGCTGCATGATAAGAGGGAAGCATTAGGCAGAGGAGAGATGGCTCTTAGTCTGCATGCCCTGGGCTGAGAGCCAGGAGACCTGGACTGAGCCGAGCTCCATTCATTCATTTGTCCAATGTTTATTGAACACGTACTGTAGGTGAGGCACTGCCGTAGATCCTGGTGACTGGTGAACGAATGATCAGAAGTCTCTCTTCCTGGAGCTGACATTCACCCATAACATTGGCTAAGACCCAAGGCATTCTGAGCCTGCTGCTTTGTAAAAGGGAGCGGGGCTAAAGCTCCATGACTCAACCTGCTGTCAGTGTCAGGTGTGATAATGAAGCTTTACCATAAATGATGACTGGCTGATGGATTCTTGACCGGACAGCATCCTACGTACTGGGAACACAGAGATGACTAATGCAAATCCCTTACCCTCTGGCTATTGGGACAGACAGGCAAACACAGGAGTAAAAGCTGACAACTTTTGAGAAGCTCCCTTGAAAGCCAGGTACATGGAAGAGTCTGGTATAAATGTTTACTTTAGGAAATACTGATCTCGACAGTACCCAGCACACTGGCCAACCCAGGGTGCCTCTGGCAGGGCAGTCTAAGTGGAATAAGGCATTGAGGGTGAGGAGGCTGAGGGGGCTGGGTCAGAGGGGGAGGTGCGGCAACGGGGTGGACATCTGCTTCCCCCACCAGGTGGAGATGACAGCAGCCGGACCAGCTGGCTTGGAAGGGAACCCTGGCTTGTCTTTCTCCATGTATGTGAAAAATACATTGCCTGGGAAGGCCTGAAGAGGAGACCCCTTCTGAACTGTCGTGAAGATCAGTGCCAAGCGGAGGAGTGGAGGGAATGCTAAGTCAGAAAGGCCCCTCCTTGCAGAGCGAAGGGACCAATCCCAGTATAGCGCCTTCTTCTCCTTGGGAGATAAGTTCTCTCAGCGGGACTCTCATCTGGCTTTACGTGGAAGTTGTATGCTAGGAGAAGACTAACAGGCGACCCATCCTGAACTAGAAGGAAGATGGACGGAGCCTCCCCGGGGATGGGCCTCCATCTCCCTGGACCTGTGCCCTGTGAAGGCATTCCCTGCCTTTCCAGATTTGACTTCCTAGCCTGATCTGTCCCATCTCGCCTCCTTCCTCACAGGGTTACTCAGCCATCCATCAGATTTCCACCAACAGTCATGCATGCACTGGCACGACAGGGTGATGATGGGAACAGGAAGGTCCATAAAACACTCCCAAAAGCATGGTTCAGAGATGGGGAGAGCCTAGGACGAGGCAGTAGGTAAGGGCTGTTCCACAGGGAGGCCAGGCTTTGCCCCTCTGTCATGCTGGGAGGCAGGGATGGTGCTTACGCATCAGGACCACCTCTGCTTTCAGAGAGGCCAGGCTTTGTTCTCTTGGTTACTGCCATTGCAGTAACCAAGACCCAGGGAGGGAGCAGCCCTGCAAGCCGGAACTGCTCTGGACAAAACCTCAGGAGTTCAGCCCCCTGCACCTGCACCCAGAGACCCCAGCGGTGGCCAGTGCCACTGCCCACGAAAGTATTTGTTTTGACTCCATCAAACAGCTGCTCCGATGTATGGTGGGTCGTGGAATGGGTCCTGCCACCTCTCCCTCTGACATATAGCTGCTTGCCTCTGTCACAACCTGAAACAGTTCCTTTGCTGCAAACGCCATCTGACCTGAATCCTGGGACTCTTGCAGAGCTACAGGGAAGAACTGGCTGAGCCAAGAAGCCAATCACCTTGTTATGTTATGTCCCCTCTGAACTCGCAGCGGGCCCGTATGTAGCAGGTCTCTCCTCCTTCTGACCACACATTCCACTTCCCGGTCATTTCTAGGGAGTCTCTGTTCCCAGAGGCCGTAGGGCAGCTCCCCCCCCCACCATAGGCACTGTGGGCCTGGACCAGGTGGCAGCAACTGGGCCACCACCTGAGGTCTCTCACCTGCAAGTAAAGGAGCTTGACTCTGAATCCAGGTCTCCTGGTTCTCAGTCCAGGGGATGCAGAGTAAGAGCCACTCCTCTGCCTGACACTTCCCTCTGATCACTTAGCAGAACCGAACCTCCCCACCCCCCAATGCGCCGTCCAGAGAGCTTCCCGAGCAAAACCCAGTATGCCCAAGCCCCACCTTGACAAACGAGCACATGCCAGCCCCTCTCTGGCAGTGTGATACATCTGTCCTCTCTGCTGGAAAGAGTATCTTAAGTGTTTAGTTGTGTGCCTTCGAGGTGCGTGCCTGTGTCCTCGCTCTGCTAGAGCAGTGGTAGATGTCGCCCTTCCCAGATAAATCCTGGACCCCTCCACAACTGGCTCTCAGCCCCCAGTTCTTGGCCCTGTTTCTTCCTGGCTTGGCTGGAGAAGGAATGGAGCAGTTGGAGGCTCGACTGCTATGGCTTCTCTCAGTTTGCCCAAAAGTTTCCTCATAGAGCAAAATTGCTGAGTGTTCTATATTTGTCAACATTCCTTCGTGAAACTGAGAAAAATAACATTTCGAAACGAGTTGGACATTTAAGCTCCGCTTGGCGTGTCCCTGTGGAATACAGATCTCCAAATGGAGAAACAAATCAAGAAACAATTACACAGAAAGTAATTGAAAATATTTCTCCTCGTGTAATACTTCCATATCCAAAACATTGTAATGTATCTATTTTATTTCTAAATAGGTTAATGTAGGTCTGCTGTCTTCCTTCTCAGAAAGGACTAAATCTTGGGCCGGCCGAGTGGCTCAGTTGGTTAAGAGCTTGCTCAAGAGTTTGAGCTCTGAGCAACAGCGGTTCAAGTCCAGCCCGAGCTGAGCAGCCGCTGAGCTGCCAACAGGTAGCAGGATGGCTCAGCTAAAAAAAAAAAAAAAAGAAAGGACTAAATCTTTATTCCAGATATGTACACAAAATGTTAAAATGTCCTTTCTTTTAAAAGAAGATGGTCATAATTAATGGTAGTTGTTTAAATATCCTTACTTAGCAAAGTAAATGTTGGCAACCCTATGTTTGTTCTATTATTATTATTATTGATATTTAAATTACATTGGATTCTGAAATCTGTATAAACTTGGAGCTACCGAGTTTTAACCACTGTTAAAAAATAAGCATGGACTGAATCTGTTTAAAGTGTTTCAATTCAATAAACAGAATTTGGACATCTACCTTACTTTTAATTTTTTTTTCTTAAGCAAAAATCAGGGGATAGTGCTCACAGGGATCTTACAATTTAGTGAGGAACATAGGCATTAATTAGTTGCAAAGTAATTACAAGAGTGGTGAGTGCCTTGAAAAAAGCAGAGGGGGCTATGGGAGCTTATGCCAAGAGAAGCCTAACTTCTAGGCTAAAACTTGATGGCCAAATGCCTAGCACAGCAAAGGCCCCGCAATTAGGGAGACTTGTCTCAGCATGGCTGGAACCCAGAATTTAGCTTCTAGTATGGGCACATGGACATTTAGCACACTGGCCAATTTTTCCTTCAAGACTATGATGAGGAAATGAAAGTCAAGGCTAATGTGGGGGCTAAACACACACACACACACACACACACACACACACACTCACTTTTCCTCCCACCTTCTAAGTTTTTCTAGCTGAGCTAATAATCAAATTAACAGAGACAAATTAATAGGAGAAAATCCAATTTTAATACACGTGCATGGGAATTCATATGAGCATGAAAATTCCAAAGACAGTGAGGCAACACTGGGTATATATGACATTTTGGACAAAGGAAAAAAGGAGGGGGCAGGTGTCATAGATTTCAGAAGTGAGGATGGGCGATACATTGGCAGCTGAGAAAGAGGGGAACACACAGGGCAGGCAAATTCTGGCTAGGCAACTCAGAAACAATGGGACACAGGGAATCTAGCTAACAGGCCCCTGCCTGAAGCACTCCCATGTACCAGACTCAATTCGAATTAGGCTAAGGCAAACATCCAACAAGGTCTGATAATTAAGTTTGCAAACTTATTTCAACGATGTTGCTAACCGTTTTTTGATATCAGAGAGATTATTCATTATGAATTTATACCAACTGGACAAACAGTTAACCAGGTTTACTATTTGGAAGTGCTGAAAAGGCTGCGTGAAAAAGTTAGACAACTTGAACTTTTTGCTAACAATTCATGGCTCTTGCATCACGACAATGCACCAGCTCACACGGCACTGTCTGTGAGGGTGCTTTTAGCCAGTAAACAAATAACTGTATTGGAACACCCTCCCTATTCACTTGATCTGGCCCCTAATGACTTCTTTCTTTACCTGAAGATAAAGGAAATATTGAAAGGGAAACATTTTGATGACATTCAGGACATCAAGGGTAATACGACAACAGCTCTGATGCCCATTCCAGAAAGAGTTCCAAAATTGCTTTGAAGGGTAGACTAGATGCTGGCGTCGGTGCATAGCTTCCCATGGGAAGTCTTTCGAAGGTGACCGTAGTGATATTCAACAATGAGGTATGTAGCGCTTTTTCTAGGATGGGTTCACGAACTTAAGTGTCCTACCTCATAAGACTTCCTTCCTAAAGCAGGATTTTCTATCTCAATCTCTTGGGCAAGAAAGAGGGAAGGATCAAAGGTTCTTTCCGAGTCTCTTTTTTCTTAATTACCAGCTTTAAATCAATATCCCCAAAGAAAACTTTTGATCCCCTTCACTAACAAATTTCCTAACGTTCTGTTCCCCCTTTGAGAGGCAGTGTGGTCTGACGGTTTCGGGATAGAACCTGCACCATAACCAAGTATGAACTTGGGCAAGTTACATAACTCCTCCTAAACTAGGAGTGGTAACTGTGCCTACCCCAAGAGTTTTTGTGAGGATTAAACAAGGATTCTGTGAGCATAGTAATCACACAGTAAATGTTAGCTGCTATTTTCCCACTGTGAAAAGGGCCAAAAATTATGTCACTGGAGATATTTGGGCTAGATATTAAAAAGAACTTCCTGACTGGAAGGCTTCATAATCCTAGATTACTCAGTGGAGTCATGGCAACCAAGAGACCTTAAGGCAAAAAACAAGTCAGAAACGCTCTGTGGTTGATGGATCACAGCCCTAAACAGAGCCCAGGGGCGCGTACAGGCTCTCTCGCAGCCTAAAGGTTCCTGCGACGCATTTTCGCCTCAGCCAACGGGCAGGTTTCTAGGGCTACGACAGTGATGTCCCTGCTATTGAGAACCCTGGGAACAGCTCAGCTCCAGGGTCCAACCATATAAATCTGATAAAAATAGGAGCTGAAATACCATCCCGGAGTTACTATTTTTAAAAGCGTCTGAGATGCTGGATTGGGTTTATTTCTTCCTCAAACAGCATCTTGCTATTCCCTCCTCCCGGTGGGCAGGATGCTAACGTGGCACCTGTGAGGGACGGGAGCCAAAGCCTGCAAGGCACACTTGTCAAATGGCTCCAAGCCTCCTAGCTTCACCCACTGCACTGCCTGCCTGGGAGGAGCCTCAGGGCTGGGCTTCCTAGCTTTAGGTGCACCTGCCCCTTCTGTGCGTTTGGCTCCCGTCTCCCCCCCCTCCCACCTCCCTAGCCAGAGAGGTGTCCTCCGCAGCAGAGATAGACTCAGAAAGGTGAATGGCGGCAGCATGGCTCGGAACGGGACTGGGACCCACACAGCTGTTCCTCAGGTTGTCTCAACCCACACTTGGCACAGCTAACCTTTAAGAGGAACAATCCCCAGGAACAAAAGCCCTGCTTGCCCCATCACATTGCCTCTTGCTGAGCAGCTCCCATTGCGCAAATGAGCCAAGAGGGGTGCAATGGAGCTGGGTGGGGCTCCAGATGGCTCCAGAACCCAGTGCGTGGGATTGTAAAGGACCGGAATTCCTTCCTCCTGCCTCAGATGATATGGCTTCTGGGCACCTAGCTAAGCATCTGGTTGTGTGGTTAAGAAACTGGAGGGGAAAGATCATTAGTAAACACACTGGCCTAAGGGAGGAGTCAGAATTACAGTTAGCTTCTGGGTACCCAGTAACCAGGCTTGGGATAAGCTCTGTGTGTGTGTGTGTGTGTGTTGGAGGGTGCTGGGAGGGGGGAGGGGGGATCTAAATACAGCTTATCGGTTAAAGGAAGGACGCATCTGCCTAATAACAGCTCACACTTCTAGAGCACATTATAGTTTCAGAGCAACTTCATATCCATTGCCTAATTTAATACCAACAACAACCCTTTGAATAAGCACAGTTATTTCCTCTTTTTTTTTTCTTTTTTTCTAGTAAGACAACTAAAGCTATTTAGTGACAGAGGCAGAGCTGGAAATCAGGTATTCAGGAGCAAAAGTTGGCCCTTCAGTTCTATTTTCTGGCAGAGTGAAGTTTATGTGGGTCGTAGCAAGAATTGCAAACTGTTTAGATCTATTGATTAGTTCATCAAAGAGTTAGCAGAGCTTAGAAGCTGGGCTGATTTCTTGGTTCAGCTCTGCCAGATTCACCTAGTTGCTTTGGGCCAGTTTTTCCCACCCTGTAAAGCAGGGAGGATCTTCCCTCTGCTTCTGGACTTGCCTAGGGCTGGGACTTTAGTCCTTGTGTTCTTTGTACCTAGCTTAGTTCCAGACCCCACTCCCAACTGATAAACAATAAATATTTGTTGAATGAATGCTTGACTGACAAAGCCAAAGGCACCATTCAAGCATAATTAAATTAGGCATTAGTGAAATGTAGAAAAAACCATGCAAGGTATGACTTAGAGTGGAACAGTCTCCTGTAAGGACTCAAAGACCCACCCTTCACCAGCCCTTCTCCACTTTGCTCACGTGGAGTAGAGCTTCCTGAGTTATCTGTTCTTAACAGATGCGCCCTCCAAGTTTCAGCTGAAGTGAGTCTTGAGCTGGTACTTCTCTGAACCCCTTTGCACTTAAGGTCACTCCTTACATTTAGTCACATCCTGCCCTGCTGCTTCTTGAATGGGAGTCTATGGTCGCCCTTCTTTCTGCCGCTAAATGGTAAGCGTCTCCGAGGCAGGGACTGAGTCGCACACATTCCGCCAGAGCCCTTGGCACCGGGCTGTTCTGGACCTGTCACTCCCAAGCTGCTCCTTCTTCACCCCTCTTTTGCACACCCTATGTCACTGGGGGATGTCGGGGCCTGAGGAACTAGGGTTAGGGGCCTGATGTTTCCCCTGGAGACAGGATGCCTGGCGCCTTCCGCAAGGAACAGAAACTGAGAAGCTTTCTCCAGGCCAACATAGGGTGTGCAAAAGAGGGGTGCAGAAGGAGCAGCTTGGGGTGGCAGGTCCAGAGCAGGGCAGAGGACGGGCCTAGGTCTCGGTGCAGAGCACCTACCTGGCCGCTGTGCACTGGGGGGTGGGCTCCCGGAACAAGGCCCCCCTCTTCCAGCCTCACGTTCCGAGTGAGGGAGGGACACCGCTCACCGCGTGGGAGAGCGGAGAACTCTTTGTTGGGGCTCATTGTTCCCGGGAGGGTGCGCGGAGGCTGCGCGGACACACTGCATCCTGGCGCGGTTCGCAGGCAGCTTCCCCAGCTCTCCCCTTCCCCCCTCTGTCCCCTCCCAGGCCTTCGCGCCGCGACCCCATCCCAGCCCGCGGCCGCGGCCCCGCCCGCGCGATCCGCCAGCCCTTCTTCCTCCTCCTCCAACCCTTCCTTCCCCGCCCGCCGGCTCCCCATCTGCGCCTGGTGGTGTGCGCACGCGTGTCCGGCGCGTCCCCGCCCCACCCGGCCCGGCCCGGCCCGGCCCGGCCCCCGCCTCCCAGCAGGCGGACTGGCCCGCTCGCAGCCCGGCCCCGCGCCCGGGACTGGGACCAGTCGAGTGCAGCGCCAGCCCGTGCGCCCGCCGCGCGCCTAGCGGATCTCGGAGCCGCGCGGAGCCGCCCGCCCGCCCCGCCCCACCCTCCCGGGTGAGTACGCGCCTCCGGGCCCGCGGAGAAGGAGGGCGCCAGGGGCCGGCTGCCGGTCCCCAACCCCGCGCAGCCGGGTGGGGGGCGAACCGGCACGTGGACGCAGCCGGGGCCCGCCCGGGAGGGCGCCCACAGCTTGGGATCCCTTCCCTGGACCAGATTTTCGCGGGAAGCCGTTTCTCTCGCTCCCTCGGAGGGAGCAAACGGGACGGTCCTCTTATCCGGAAAGTTTGCAGCCCTCATCCTGCACCCAGGCTGAAGAGGCGCCCCACCCTCAGCATCCTCTGAGCCTTGTCTCCTCCTACAACTACCCCAGCAAGCCCAGGAGACCCGTAGGCTAGCTTTGCTGGAGGCGCAGGAGTCGAAAGCTCGCCTAGCAGAGTTCAGAGGTGGAGGTTGCTAGCAGCAGTCTGGCTGTGCCCAGGACACCAGATCCACGTTACTGGGGTCTTTGGGCCTAGGCCACTGTACTCGTAGGTGCCTGGGTTGTGGAGAGTGGGTTGGGGCGGTGGTGGGGTACTGATGGGGGCAAAAACCCTGGGCTCAGCTGTCTGCTCTGGGTCCCTCCCTTGGGGCCCCTGCTGGCAGGGCCAGCTGGGAACTGCCAACATGTCTGCCAGGACTAGCACGGCTCCTCCATCCCCAATCTTGGGGGAGGCTTCTCTGGGCCATTGGAGGCCAGATCGACTGCTGCTGCTTCCACTGTTTCAGACTGGGTTCCAAGGGCCTGGCTCCGGGGGCTCCTTCCTGAAGGCTGGGGTGTAGGCATTGTTGGGGCGCTCAGTGTGCATGTCTGAACTCATGGCCACCCACAGGCTGGCACCCCCACAGCCTTCTCAGGGAAGCCTGTGCTTTCCACCGCTGGAGGGAAGCACAGTGTGGAAGCCAAGTTCAGGCCAACTTATTCTTTGCAGAACCTTGGGAATGAGCCTGGCATGGACTAGGTTGTCACAAGAGGCACAAACCAGTGCTGCTCTCTCGAGTTGTACTCTCGGCCACCCGCCTCCTCCAGGCGCTGGCCCTGGCATCTGCCAGGGAAGTTTTAAAGGACTTGATATGTGTTAAGTGCTTTGAAAAGTGCCTGCATAGAAGAAGAGATCTGTAAGTGTTTGTTATTAGTAATGTTTCTCTCACACTTTCTCTCCAAACCTGCCTCATAACTCTAGAGAGGGTACCTGGGAGATGCCAGCCATTTGGGGGCTAGAAATTAACTTCTCAGCCTTTTTCTCATTGCTGGGAATACCCCCTGACGAAGCTGAGGTGGCACTGGTCCCCCTGACCTGTTGTCTGCTCTGCTCCTGTCCCCACTCCCAGTGTTCTTTGGGTGCCGTCCCATGGCATCCACACCCTGGGTGGGAGATCTTAGACTATCCGATGGGCCCTGTGTCAGTCAAGCAGTTGAGGAGAGCGACAGCTGGTGCCAGCCCCTCAGAGTCCAAGTTGACAAGAGTTAGGAGAGCAGCGTAGATGGAAGGAGAAGTTACCGGAGAAAAGTGCGAGTTGCCTGCTTGGACTGTGGGCTGAGCGGTGCGTGTAGCTGGAGAGTGGGTTGCTGCTCAGGACAACAGGACCACCTTCCTGGGAGTGGAGGCCCAGGGCTGCCTTCCCTTCCCCTCCTCACCCCTCCCCAACCCAAAGCAGTGACTCCCTCCCCAC
>NW_017731641.1:1025210-1045641 GCF_001890085.2 Hipposideros armiger | reverse complement strand
GTAACAGATTCTAGAAATGAGCCCTGCACTTCGCCAGCTGGAGCAGAGAGGCCAGACCCCCTTGCTGTGCTCCAGCTTAACCTGTGTTTGTTCCAAAGTTAACCCACACAGGCCTGGCATTGACCCTGCACTGGGTGCCTACCCAGCCCCTGTCGGGGCACAGACTCGGGTCTCTCCTCCCAGACGCTGCCCCAGGGGAGCTGTGCATTCCACCTCTCAGAGTGGCTGAAGGTGTGCAACCTCCGTCCAGGGGAAGGGTCACTCTACCTCAGAACAACACAAAAAGCAGTTCTAGCTCCAGCCTCCCGAAAGGAACCTTTCAGATCAGTGTCCCAGAATCTGAGGGCCTGGTCTATAGATTGTCACCCAGGCTGCCACCAGAGCCCAGCCGAACTCCTAGACCCTCAGAGATGGATGCAGGGTGCTGGAGAGCAGAGGTGTCAGGGGGCAAAGGGTGGGGCCCCCAGAAAAAAACGGAACCTGCTCCCTCCCCGCTGACTGCTCAGTGGCCCTGTGGTTAGACCTTTCCCTGTGGTGCTAGCTGGCTTTCAGGGCCCACACCTGAAGCATTTTCAGTAGCCTTGAGGAACTGACTAGCGTAGGCAGGTTTTGGTGGCTGTAGTCATTAGTTCCCCTCTCTCTTCTGTCACCCCCCTTACCAGAGGTGCTCAGTGCTTCTGCAGGAGTGTTCTGTGTGCTCCCCAGTTGGGCTGCTGGGCGCCTCTGGCCTCAGAATCACTCCTGACCCCTACCACATTGTGTGTGTGTGTGGGGTGTGTGTGTGTGTGTGGGTGGGTGGGTGGTGTGTGTGTGTGTGTTTGTGTGTGTCTGTCGCTCTATCCTGTAGATAGAGGAAATGGTAGCTACAACTGAAAGCAGCAGTGTGTGATGCCTGGGCCTCAGCCAAGTGCTCTGGGGCTTCAGGTTGGTTTCCGTGAGCCCAGGAGGGGTTGAGCTCTGCCGAGGGGTTACATGGGGTTGGTTGCCTTTCAGGTTGAGGAGGGACATCAGTGTCCAGAGCTGCAGGTTCCCTTTTAGTCTGGGACCCCTGCCTGGGACCAGGAGACCTACAGCCAGGTCACTGCCCTGTCTCTGCCCACCCCGTCCCCTCAGAGTTGCCCTGCAGAAAGCTGGTGCTCTCAATTTTGAAGACTTGGTTCTGCTCCTGGCCCCGTAGGGAGGAGGGCACTGCCGCTGGGCTGAGGAGGTGCAGACTGGTGAGGTCCTCAGTGTCCACTGGGGCCTTGAGTGTGAGGGAGTCCTGGCTGCAGAGGCCCAGAATGGACTGTAGTTGTCATAGTCCCTTCTCCTGCCTGCAGCTTTACTCCAAAGCCCCTGTGGGCCAGAGTCTCCGGGATCTGCTTTCATGAGGGTCGGAAGGGTCGCGAGGATGGTGATGGCTAGAAAGAGGATTGGGACCGATTTGCAGCGTGCTTGGCCAGCACACTGTTGTTTCTGCCTTGGGTCCAAACCCCCTTCCGGGGCGCGGGTCCCAAGGGCTGCAGCGTGGGTGCCTTGTGCCCACGGTCTGCCTGCCTTGTGTCCTCTGCCCCTGCAGCCTCTGACAACACCTGTCCTTATAATAAAAAGGGACTTAGCAAATGACAAGAGTAGTTGCCGTTTATCAATCAAGCACTGGCCCAATAAACTTAAAAAAAAAAAAGTGTGCTCAACACCTACTTGCATCACTTGGGGTAAGCCTCGTACAGCCCTTCGCATGAAGCCCGTGCGTAAATGAAGAAACGGAGGCTCAGGAAGATTCAAGTACGTGGCCAAGGTCACACAGCTCATAAGCAGCTGAGCTGGGACTCATTTCCAGGCTTGTTTCCAAACCCTGCACTTTTCAGTAGTTCTCCACTGCTCCCTGAGCTCATCTCACCTTTCCTGTGATCCACGAGGAGGCTGAGAGGTGTGAAGGGGTTTGCTCAAGGCCACAGTGTCTTGGTGACAAAGGGGACCACAAACCCTCTCGATTGCCAGCCTGGACCTCCGTGTGCTGCCCTGAACCCCACATCCTGGCCTGCCCATCCCCTGAGTCCAGCCCTCTCAGCTGGGCAGAGTAGGGTCCCCCACCCCCACCCCCTTGCAGGCCGCTGCTGGCCCCTCCCAGTCCCCACCTCTCCACTTTCCTGATGGTAATTGCTTCCATGTGGCCGCCCGGGCTCCTATGCCTTTGGAAAGGAGGCAGCCCGCAAGGCCTCATCCGGCAACCAGGGGTGACCCTTGGGGAAGGGGAGGGGCCCTGTGGGGTCTGAGCACAGGAACCTGCTGTGATGGACTCTCCTGGTGCCTGGCAGCCCCAGATGCTTGCCAGGCGGGAAGACCTTTTTTGCTCCTTGCCACCCCTCTCAAGGCTGGAGAGGCTCCTTCAAAACCCACGCATTTCTCAGTTCAGTGGTGAGCTTCCCTTCTGCCCTGAAAGGTTGCGCAGATCAGGAGGAAGGTGGCCTGGCTGGAAGGGACAGCAGGAGAGAAATGGGGCCAGAGGGGTGTGCTGGGGACCGGCTGCTCCGGGGTCATGGGAGGGACGTGAAGCAGGACATTCTCTGTGGCAGAGGCTGAGGGGCCCGGGAGCTTGGACAGGTGAAAATGGAGCCAACTGGTTTCCTTTGGTCCCAACCAGTTGACTCAGAACCAGCAGAACTAGAGAGGAAGCTTCATATTTTGTCTTGATAGAAAATAAAACTTGCGCACTCGAACAGTACATTTAATGCTCTGTTGCCTCGGCCGGCTGGGGAGGAACAGCAGCAGCAGGACCCTAGGTGAGCCTGTCTGGCGATTTCAGGAGCCTACTTCTGCCTGAGGAGGGGCTAGCACCCTGTCACTGAAGATGTTCATGTGTAGTCCCATGACTTTAACAGCGACGAACGGTTGAAAGGCGATGCAGGCACTGAGGGGCACGTGAGTGGGTGGAACGGCCTTGGAAACTTTTAAGGTGTTTTCCTCGCTGAGATGCAAGGGTTTTAGTGTGAGCTTCAGAAACCTGTCTGTGGTGTTCACTGCTATATTTCTCATGCCTGGAATGGTGTCTAGCCAGTAGTCAGTGCTCAATAAATATTTGTTTAATGAATGAATGCAAGATGGAGCTCAGGTTTCTGACTTTGTCTTCACTCTATTCCTGCTTTGCTCCCCCTTTCCCTGGGGCAAAGAGACAAGAGCTTCCCTCTTGGACAGGTGAGCTGTTTGTCAGAGAAGGGCCTGCCCCGCCCCCTTCAGACACAGGGGAGGCAGACAGGAGCCCCAGGTGGGGATGGGCTGGAGTCGGCCCCCACGAGGGCATGTCCTCCACCCTACCCAGAGGCCAGCTGGTCACACTCCTGCTCCTGCCACCCTGACTTTTCAGTCCAGCCTTGCATAAACCGGTCCTAACCTCACATGTCCCCACATCTTACTGGGGCCAAGAAAGGCACCCTGGGGGTGGAACCCTCTCTTAGGAATGAGGGCTGGGGAGGAGGGGTTCACCCCTATTTTTTTTTTTTTAAGCTGAGCCATCCTGCCACCTGTTGGCAGCTCAGCTGCAGCTCAGCTCGGGCTATGAATCGAACCGGTGACCCTGTTGCTCAGAGCTCGCACTCTTGAGCGAGCTCTTAACCAACTGAGCCACTCGGCCGGCCCTGTTCACCCCTATTCTTGCTTCGACCCAAACAACTCCACTTCTAGTCCTTCGATATATTGGGTTTCCACATAAAATTTCATTTGAAAGTAGGACAGAGGGTTTCTTGCCTTTAAAAATTTGTATTTGAAAGCCCCCATCCGGTTCCAGTGAGACTGTTCTTATTTTCCCAGTAGCATACCGCATGTGTTCTCACTGCCCTGCCTCTGCTCCCACTGTCCCCCAGTGTCCAACTCCAGCCTCTGTTCTCTGAAGCTTCCCTGATGACCCAGCACACTGTCCCTTCCTCCTGCACCTTCCACTTCCCTCAGGTCCCACTCCTGTGACAGGGGCCCCTGTGTCCTGGCTGAGCCCAGATGCACTGCAGAAGGGTGGTAGCCCAACCACCAACCACAAACAAGTGTGGGGTGGGGCAGTGCTGTGGGTGGTGGCTGGCAGGGGCCATGAGTTGTCTTCCTGTAGACAGCGTGTTTCCTCTTCCTGGTGCCTTAACACTTCTGAACAAGGGAGGTACATTTAGATAACACTCAGTGCCCTACAAATGCTGGCTGGTGTATTTTATGTGATTGGGGGGTAAGCAGAGAATGGAGAGTGTCTACCCCCTGGCCACATAGGAGCCACTCCTGAGGACATCCCTTGTGTCATCTCCATCTATTCCCAGATGTGACCTTAGCACATCTGTTTTATTTATTTATTTTTTAGCTGAGCCATCCTGCCACCTGTTGGTAGCTCAGTAGCAGCTCAGCTCGGGCTGGGAATCGAACCGCTGTTATTCAGAGCTTGCACTCTTGAGCGAGCTCTTAACCAACTGAGCCACTCGGCCGGCCCCAGCACATCTGTTAATTGGGCTATTAGCCTCTGCCCCATCTCACGAGATTGTGATGCACAAATGAGATAAACATTCGCAAGCTCCAAGAGGTCTCAGACCTAGGGTAGGACCCGCAACTGTATCCCCAGCACCTGTCACCATGCTGGCACCCAATAGCTACTCAGTAACTATTTCTTTTTGCAAATGAGGGAGCCTAGACTCAGAAAAGAACTTGCTGTTCAAGGTCACAGAATGTTTCTCCCACCAGGAGTCACCCTGGTCTCTCTGCCCCTGCATCCCACCCTCTGTCCCCATCTCATTCCTGTCTCTGAGGTCCTGGTGTAACTCACCTGTCGGTTCTCCAGGCCCCAAAGACCCAGGATTGTTGAGTCTGAAGCCCGTGGGGCATGGCTGACATGGGACGGGTGCCCTGGAAATGCACGGTGCTATCCTGCTGCCCCTCGGCTGGCTTTGTGGGGCTGAGAGGGTGAGGCCAGGGCCGGTAGGAGGCTGTGTTCATAAAGTGGGGCCTGTTCCCACAGGCTGTGTAGGCTCTTCTCTCCACACTTACTTCCCCCCCTCCTCTCTTGACCACTCTTTGGTCCTTTTTTCTTTTTCCAATCCTTTTCTGCCTTCCTTCCCTTTTCCTCCTTTAGATCCAGTCATCCCTCGTTTTTCCTGTCTGCCTCCTTTTTTCCCCTTGTCCCTCCCAGCCCTCAGCATCCCAGTTGTCCTGACAGTGGCAGCTGGATTTGGGGGGGTGGGTGGGGTGGGCGCCCTGCAGGGCCGTGAGGTTCAGGGCACCTCCTGTTGTGGGCAGCTCCCGGATTTTCAAGCAAAATGGCTCTTGCAGCAGTTGAGTTTGGTGAAGAGGCACTGCCTGTCCCCTAAGGATGGAACACTTTGATCTGCAGTTCAGCACCCAGGGCCCTCACCCACCACCTTGGACATCTTCCTGAGCAGGAAGGTGGGAGCTTGTCCTGGAGTCTGAGGGCCTTCAAAAACTAGCTGGCCAGTGGGGCTGTGCTGGCCTCTGACCTCTGCCCTCCTGTCTCCAGAACTCCAGCCCTTTCCCAGACGTGCCTGCTGGGATGGAGGAGGCTGGCCAGAGCAGGGAGGAGGTTTCTGCTCAGACGCCTTCCAGGTGAGCAGACACAGCGCGTCGAGCTTGGGCTGATACGTGTCTGTGTGGGTGCATGTACGCTGTGAGTGTGCACATGGGTCGTGTGTGAGCGAGAACACGGGCCTGCATCCACGCATGGGAAAGAACATGGTGACTGTGAGGGTCCGGGCCCTGCTCCAGGCCTGTTGCTGTGCAGCCCTGCTCCTAGCCCAGAGCTCTCCTCCAGTCTTTGTGACCCTGGCTTTGCACTGTGGCTTTGTTCTCTCCTGAGGGCCGGCTGGTCCCCTGCTGTGGTCCCATCCAGTGGTGACTGATCCCTGGCCACCCATTCAGCTGCCTTGGGGCCCTGGGGCCAGTGTTTTCCACCCCACCTCCCAAAATGGAGGCGTGTGGGGGCTTCCTGCCCGGTGTCTCAACCCTGCCAAGGCAGAGGGAATGGGGAACAGCTGCGCCGGCTGATTCCGGCGCCGTATGGATGTGGTTTGACAACAAAGCTCCCTCTGTGTGTTCTCAGGCCCCTTACATAACCGGAGCGGGGGAGGGGGCAGGGGGAGGCAGGCGGGAGGAGGTGGAGACGGGGACAGGGAGACACCAGGATGGGGTAGCTGGAGAGGGGACAGGGTCTGCGAGGAGAGGGGAGGGCAGTGAGAAAGAGAAAGACCATTAAGAAGACCTGGAAGAAGGCGGGAGGAAGAAAAGTAGTTGTCTTGACTCCACAGTTCTACGTCCTGTCTCCTGGGGTGGGAAGGACATGATGTCCGGGTCATCTGACCTTTGCCCTGTTGACACCTTGACTTCTGCTTGAGCCCCACCTACCAGCCTGGACATGCTGAGGAAGGGGGCTGCTGGACCGGGCTGGGAGTGAGGCCACTTGGGGCTTGGGGATGGGCCCCGAGAGGCCACCCTTAGCCCCACCCTGTAACCTAACACGTTCTATAAAGATGGGAATCGTTTTCCGCCCTAGTCCCTGGCTGTCGGTTCCCTCTGCCCTCGCTCCAGCCCTGGCTCTAGAAGCCCCTCGGGGTGCCCACTTTGTAGTGCTGCCGAGCCGAGCCACAGGTTGACGCTCTCCCTGCATCCTGTCTGACTGGCCCCAACGCCCCTCTCAGCTCACTTGCTCGTCCACCCAGGACCTCCCTTAGTTCCAGACCCTCAGCCCACCTGCTTCAGAGGCCCTCTGGTCCTGTTTCCTGCACTCCCCGTCCCTCAATAATCAGACATTCTCTTCTCACCATCACTATCCCTGCAGCTGTCCAATTAGAGAAGAAAATGTTCTCTTTCCAGAACAGCTGGACGGATAGGCCAGGAAGGCCAGGTGAGCTGGCCAGGCTTCGCTGTGTTCTTGGGGGTACAAGTGCCCTGTAACAGGGTCCTGATCTTGTCCACTCCTGGGTGGGAGAAAACAGATGCCCGGAAGAGGCCAGGAGGATCTGTGGGGCCTTCAAATGGAGCCAGGGCCCCTGTGATGGCTTGGTCTCCTGGGTGTTCTCCAGGTCTGCATCTTCTCTGTGCCTGTTACTCTGAGCCGCTGTCTCGCACCAGGGTTCCTTGGAAAGGATTTGATGTGGCCCTAACGGTAGTGCTTGTCCCCAGCCTGCAGTGGATGAACAGGGCCCTATCCTTCCAGCCCGAGAACTGAGATGGCTCCTTAAAGGGCAGGGAGGAGGGGCTGCTGGTGAGGCCCTGGGTTCTGTGTCAATCTTCACCAGGAGAACCTGGGCACGAGTAACAAAAAACCTGTGGTTCTGGCACTCGGTTTGACCCCGGGTATGTCCTCAGTTAGACCGAGGATGTCTGCCTAGAGTGGATCCTGTTGGCAGGGGTGCTGCGCTCTGGAGAGGTGGTGTGGGCGAACCCAAACCTGCTGAACAAGCCCTAGATTCTGGACTCCTTAGTCCCCAGGCCCCATCTCATCACCCTCCCACTGCCTTCCTGGGTCTGGGTTCCTGGATGATCTGATATTGCCAAAGCCTCAGGGCTTGAGCCCAGAAGGTGTGAGGCTGAGGTAGGCTGCTAGGGGAGGGCCTAGGAGTTTCCTGGATTGGTGTGCAGTGGACCTTGGAACTGTCCCGATCACCCACATCACCCAGATCAGGCACAGGTGCCAGAACAGGCAGGGAGGATGGTGAGTGAGCACTGTGAGGGTGCTGGGTGGGGGTGCCTCTGCTGGGGCAGCGGCCTCTGCCCCCTGCCTGACCATAGGCAGCTGAAGACATTCCCCTGCCCCCTGGGGACACCCCTGTGAGGCTGTGTCTTCCTGCCTTTGCTTTCCTATAGCCCCCTTTCTCCATAGCCCACCTTCTCAAATGCCATTGAAGGACAGGAGCGGGCTCTTCCTGGGAGCTGGGCTGGGCCAGGCAGGGGGCTTCCGTTCACCCAACTTTGGGAGGCGAGGAGATCCCCACAGGGCTGGCTTAGCCACTCCCAGCTCCTCTGGAAGCTCCAGGCTCCCTGGCTGGTAGCCCCAGGGACCTTCAACCTGACAAACAAACTCTGGCTGGAGCTGAAGCTTACTGGCGAAGGAGCCTGGTGGACAGTGCCGTGCGCTGCGGGATGGGGGAAGAGAGCAGCGCCCTGGCAGAGGAGACCCAGCAGCCCCCAGAAGCTGTATGTTGGGGTTGGGGTCAGGGCAGCGAAGGAGGAGGGGTGAGGAGTGCATGTGTGTCTGTGCATGTGTGTGCAGAAGTCACCAAGTTTCTGCGCATTTGTTTTAGGGTGTGCACCTGTGTTTGAGCAGGAATCAGTGTGTTTGTGCACAGAGATGCATTTGTAGGCTTTTGACACAGGACGGCCTGTGTGGGCCAGAGCAGGGTTGGCCCAGAAGGGGCTCAATGTCTTCCTGGTGCCTCCTGGCTCTGGGATATGGATGGAGCTGTGGGCTCACAGATTTGCCTCCTCATTGCCACGGAGGGGCTAGGTGAACCCAGGGACAGAGGTGGCCCTGGGTCATCTCTGATAGCCTGAGCATCAGCCAGCCCTCCAGCCAGCATCCCCACCTGCTCTGCCCTGGGCTGTGGGCCAGAGGGACCATTGCACAGCCTCGAGCGTCTGCACCTTCCTCAGCAGCACCTAGAATGCTAGCCACCCCTCCCTTTCCCTCATCCTTAACCTTTACGTGGAGGCAAGTCCTAGATACAATTGGTTCATTGAAAAGCCTTACTGATGTGAAACAAGCTCAAAAGGGCTTCTCGTACTGGCTTCTCTGTTCCCAGGGGACAGGCTGGTGCAGGAAATGGAGGTCTTGGTTTCCTTTTTCACGTTTTCAGTTCTAGAAACTGTTACGGTGCTCTGCCACCCCCTCCCTCCCACACCGACAGGACAGCATTTCCCTTTTGCCTTTTCCCACCCTCAGCACGTCTAACCCTATTAGGCTCCTAATAGGAATTCAGGAGTGGACCCTTCCCCTGCTGATGCCCTGAAATCTCCTTATTTCAGAACCACCGTTTCAGGCCAGTTTGCATCACAGTGCTGTCGAGATGGTCTGGTGACGGAAGGAGGGAGATTTATGTCTGCAGAAGTGAGGGTCCCTATTGGCTCTAGGGATCAGGGGAGAGAGGGTTCTGTGTCTGTCTGAATCCTTGTTGCTTCCAGATGCTCCAAAACATAGCCATCATTCAAGGACTAGGCCTGGAATTTTAGCCACCTCTGTAGGGATTCCTGGTCTGAACATTGCTCTACACTGTCCCTGCTTGGGGACCTGCTCTGGACAGTACCTGCTCTGGAGAGGGGACATAATTAGCAGAAGGAACATCACTCTGGAAATAATGCATTGCTCAAGCAAAGAGGGTACTGCTTCTGGAGCCCAGTGGGCAGTGCCCTGCTCTGCAGGAGAGTGGAAGAGAATGCTGTGCCAGAGGGGACCCAGCAGCCCCCAGAAGCTGTGGAGAGGGGTTGCTGCTCAGCAGAGGGGACATCTCTCTGCCCCACCTGAGGATCTGTGGCCGAGTCCTGTTGAGATGTCTGCCAGGTGGAACTGATCAGGGGCTTGGGCACCATCTCTAGGAGATGCTGAGCCCAGAAAGAGAGAAAACAGCTTCTCCAGTGTGGCCTCTCCCTCTCCCCGGCACTGTGCTCCTCCCCACCCCCACGTGCTCCTTGAGTCTGGCCAGTCCTTGGGATCCACGTTTAGTGTAGAGCAGAGTCTGGCTGACAGTGCCCCCTACCCCCTGGCAGCTGTGTGTGTCCCACGTGGCACGTGCCAGTGGACCCAGTGGGCAGGAGGAGAGAAGAGGTGAGTACAGTTTTGGTAAGAGGCAGAATGGGAGCTGTGGTTTCGGACCCCCCCCCTTTTGCTGTGATGGGCAGAGTTTGAGGGGTGAGGGGTTGTGATACACTGGGGGAGGCCTAGGCCGGGAGTCACCTTCAGCTCCCAGGGGCCAAGTGCTGGCTGTGGGCACAGCCTGTACTAAGGCTGCAGGCTGTTAATTCCAGGATACGTTTTGAGGCTCATACAACCTCCCATAATTTGCTCTTGCCACCTGCATTTCACAGATGCGGAATCGGAGGCTCCAAGAGACGTAGGACCTTGTTAGGGTCACCTAGCCTATAACCACAGAGTCCAGAGCAACTCAGACAGCTCACCCCAGATCCCTGGGTGGCATAGAGCGTAGGGGTTCTGAGCAGTGCGGACTGCTTGAATTCTCTATTCCTGGCTCTACCACTTTCTAGCTGTCTGATCTTGGGACCTTTAGTTTATTTTTCTGTGCCTCAGTTTCCTCTTCTGTAAATCAGAATAAAAGGGGACTACCCCACAGTGTTTGATAAATGAAATGGGATTATGTAGAATGGCTACAGAGCAGTTCAGGTGTCTTTTTTTTTTAAAGATTTTATTTGAGAATTGGGGGAGGGGAACAGCATTGGGGAATCGGGGAAGGGGAACAGACAAGTTGCTGTCCTTTTGTTCTTCAGTCTAGTTGTGGAGGACGTCGCTTCACTGGCCCATGTTGGTATTATGATCATTACGCTCTTCCCGGCTGAGGTAGTTGCTCACCGGCCACTGGATGGCCGCTCACAGCAGCTCACCGCAGCCCACAAAAGCGCGCCCCAGCTGCCGGCCAGGCCCATGGCAGCCTACGCCGTCGCCAGCAACTCACGGCAGCCCAGCTCCAGGTCAAGCTGTTGTTCAGCATCTTAGCTGTGGAGGGCAGTGTCACTGGCCCTCATGTGGGATCTGAACCGGGGCCTTGCTGCTCAGAGCTGGTGTCCCAAGCCAACTCCTAAGTAACGCACCACTCAGCCAGCCCAGTTCAGGTGTTTTTAAAAAATGAATGCAGACTGTTGCTTCTCTGTGGATGCCCTCTGGTGACTTCTTATGGAACCTTGGTGAAGTCCAAACTCCTGGGTAGCCTGCGATGTCCTCCACTATCTGACCCACGTGGCCTCCCTAGTGCCACTGGCAGCCCTTCCTCACTGTGTCCAGTCACGGACTTCTTTCTGTTCCTCACACCTGACAAACCGCAGGGTCTTTGCTCTCCTCTCAGCCTGGAACCTTCTCCCCCACCCTCTCCCCCCATTCTTTGCATGTCAGAGAGCAGAGAGAGGGAGAGAGAGAGAGAGAGAGAGAGAGAGAGAGAGAGAGAGAGAGAGAGAGAGAGCGCTGCCCCTTGCTCGCTTCCTGCTCCACTGTCCTGTTTTATGGGCCTCGTAGTGGGTATCGTTGTTACATGATATTATTTATTCGTTTGCTGTGCATCTCTCCGCACGTAGGTATACATGCCAGGAGCACAGGACTGTTTCTGTGTTTGCTGCTATAGCGGAGAGTCTGAGAGCGTGCCCTGCATGCGGTAGACCTATGGTCCTGTTGGCTGCGGTTTCTGCTGGGCTGCCCGGCCTTACTGCGTCCCAGGAGGCCTTGGGACCCCAGCCCTCCTTGGGACAGGGCTGTTGTTCCAAAGGAGCCCTTTTGAGGAGCAAGTAGGGGAGGAGGGAGGTGTCTCCTGTGGCTCTCCTGGACCCAAACAGGGTTGGTCCTCAGGGTGATCTCACTTTTATGACTTAAATTCCAGTGGGCTAAGGGTGACAGGAGTCAGTTCCACAGAAACCACACCTGCTATAAAAAGCATATCTCTACGAGTTCATTGGACATGACACAAAGAAAGACAAATAGTGATGGGCTGGTTGTGCCCAACCTCCGAAGGCTACTTCTGGCAAACCCCCATCTGCACACACCTAGATTTCTGCACTGGGCTGTTTTTCACTTGACCAGGAGAAGAGGGAGGCTTAAATGGCTCTGCTCTAAATGACACTGCTGCTCGCCCATACAGAGCATTCCTAAAAGCAGAGTAAATGGCCCCTGCAGTTGGACACAGCCCTGCACCAAGGCAAGTGGTTTGAGAAGCAGAGGGAGGGCTGGACTCCCCCCCCCTCCATTCAGCCCCCCCAAGCCCCAGTCAGCCCCCAGGCCTGGCCATGCACACTGTGTGCGTAACTGTGCCTGGCTGCCCTGCTTCTGCCGTTCTCTGCCTGTGTAGTGGGACATGAAAAGGGACAGGAATGTCCTGCATCTGCTGGATCTGTGAGAGAGGCAGGTGATGCTTCCCCTTCTCCATGGTCGTGATCCATAGGGCTCCTCTTACCCGGCATGTCCGACTGGGTAATAACAACGGTAGTGCCATGTTTTTATCCCCATTTGACCCAACAGAAAACCTGAGACCTGGAGAGGTGAGCTGTCCAACGCTGGCACAGTTAGTGAGTGGTCGATCGGGATCGAGGTCTCCAGGTGTGCAAGACGCCAGAGTTCATATTCTCGACTTTTTAATCCTTCTCTTTTCAGCAAGTTTTTAGTTGAAAGTATCATACTCGCCAGTTTAAAAAGTTAAATATACACAAGGCTATATGATACAATGGTCACATGTATAAAACTGTATATGAAAAAATTGTCTCTTCCATTCCAGACCCTGGTCCCCAGAGGCAACCACCTTAGTTTTTTCTGAATCCTTCCAAATAATCTATAATCTGTTGATATATGGACATATCCATGTATGCCCGTATGTCTCTTGTTAAGAGCACATTTGGAGATACACAGAACGCTATTCTCCACCTGCCCTTTAAAAATCAATAATATGCTTTGGAGGTTATATGATGCTAACAGCATGCATGGATTCGCGTTCTCTTTTTCACAGCGTCACAGTGTCCCATTGTCCATGCCTGATGCATCTAAGCAGATCTCTGCAGAGATTTTCAAGTTGTTTCCATCTTTTGCTGTTAACACATAGGGCTGCTATAAAGATCTTGATGGAAAAGTCTGTGTATGCTAAAGGAAACGTTCTATAGGTAAACTTCCAGCAGTGGAATTCCCAAATCACCTCCCAAAGGGTTGCTCCAGGTTTCACTTCCACCAGGTGACCTGGGAGAGACCTGGTGGCCCAGCTCCAGCAGCAGCGATGGCTTGCGGGCCTCTGGAGTTTTGCTGTTAATATCAGTGAAAAACGGTGTCTGTACCACACTGGGATTTTCCAGTGCAGATGAGTATCTTTTCCTATGTGCCTGTTATATTTACTGTAAATGGTCTGTTCATGTCCTCGGCCAATTTTTAAATTTTTTTTTTTGTTGATTTGCATATTCTAAGTTAAGAGAATTAATTAGTCTGTTATACATATATTACAGATATTTTCCCCCTTTTTCATTTGTTCTTTTAACTGTGCTCTCTCCCTTTTACTCACATGTGTTTTTATGTAGCTGAGTATATCAATTTTTTCTTTCTGAGCCTCTGAATTTTTGTCTTAAAAATCTCTACTCCTTTTCTTTCAATATGAACATGTTTCAAACATGAAAAATAATATCACAGACCCCAATAATAACCAACCACACTTAACAAATGTACAAGTTCCCATACTACATCAGGTTTTTCTTAAGAAATAAAATATCGCAAGTATGAAACTAAAGCTTTGCCCCTACAACCTATCCTGTTCTTCCTCGTCTTCCCAGAATGTATTTCCTTAAAGTTGGGTGTACCCCTATATTTTATTATTTTATCTTACACACACACATAGTATTTACACATGTACACATACACACAAAACAGTGCTACCTATCTACACACACACTCATAGAACTATTTTGTAGGTTTTTCAGTTTTAAGTACAGTCATGCGCTGCTTAACAGGGATCTGTTCTGAGAAACGCAGTGTTAAGCTACTTCGTCATTGTGCAAACATCGCAGAGTACACTTGCACAAACCTAGAGGGTCTAGCTCACTGCACACCTAGGCTATATGGTAGAGCCTGTTGCTCCTAGGCTACAAGCCTGTACAGCATGTTACTGTACAAAACATGAGATTAAATCAAGCACAAGAGAACACGATGCAATCAGGAGATGTATATCTCTTGATATACATCAAGAGGCTGCTGCCTGCGCACCACATACTGTTTACCAGCCATCTTTTTTTATAGGTAGAAAGAGTACACTCTAAAATAATGATTAAAAGTATAGGATAGTAAATAGACGTTTATTATGATTGTCAAATAGTATGTGCTGTGCATAATTGTACGTGCTATACTTTTATATGACTGGCAGCACAGGAGGTTTGTTTACACCAGCATTGCCACAAACACGGCAGTAATGTATAACGCTACAGCATCAGCTGGCTACGATGTTCCTAGGCGATAGGAATTTTCCAGCTTCATTATGATCTGATGGGCCCACCATTGTATTGGGTTGTCGGAAAAGTCACGACGCATTTTTGCAACGAAATACATAGAAAAAATACGTCATGACTTTTCCGACAGCCCAATATATGTTGACTGAAAAGTCGTTACGCGGTGCGTGACTGTAATGGATCCATGTTTATTGGATCCAAAATATTGACATCATGTTTCAGGTCTTATCCAAATTGATCCATGTAGAATAATTACTTCAGTTTAAATGACTGTGTAGTATTCAGTTGTATGAATATACCGCAGTTTATTCAGCCATCCCTCCACTCATGAACATGTAAGACATCACCATTCTTGCACTGTTCCACAGTGCTGTGAGAAACACCCTTAATGGATGTGCACATACATACAGGATGGCATACTCTGGGCTATGCCTGAATGTGGAATTTCTGGACAGTAAAGTGTGCACAACTTCAGCTGTACTAGATACTGTGAATTGCCCTTCCAAGCCTTTCTATCACTGACCTCCTACCAGCGATGTGCAAGAAATGATCTGTTGCGTTTTCATCTGCACTCCCTGCTCACTAGTGAGCGTGAACGTCTTTTTATATCCATTAGGTATTTGAGTTTAATCTGTGAATTGCCTGTTCCTGTCCTGTGCTTTATTCTCTTTGGGTCCTTGGTCGTTTATTGATTTGGAGTATGGATACATCCAAGTATTTGTTGCTTATATGCCTTGTGTCTGACTTGTCCAAGGCCAGAACTGTTAACCACTGCAACACTGTCCCTACCTGTGGCCGAGCAGCTTTGAAGTAATTTCTGCAGAAGGGAGACCCTTCAAGGGAGGGGTCTGAACAGGGGCCTGGGCACCATCTCTAGGAGATGCTGTGCCCAGAAAGAGACAAAATAACTTCTCCAATGTGGGCTCTCCCCACCCTATGCTCCTCCCCACCCCAGCATGCACCCTGAGTCTGGCAAGTTCTTGGGACCTGTGTTTAGTACAGGACAGAGTCTGGCTGGCAGTGCCCCCCCTGTGCCACCCCTGGCAGCTGCATGTGTCCCATGCGGCATGTGCAGCAAACCCATTGACCAGGAGAAGAGAAGAGGGGAGTGCTGGTCTCAGCCTGTCAGTAACCAGTGTTTGGCTGGACTTGCCTTGTGGTTCTTATGATTACAAGATGTCCTTCAGCAATAATCACCAGGAAACATTGAAAAAAAAAAGATTTATTACTTCCAGGACCCGGAACTACCACTGCATACCTGGGGCCACACTGCGAGGTTGTGGGGTCGGGAGAGGGGAGAATGAGCCTGCGGTTCTGCTTTAATTGGGGTTGAAGGTACAGACCTAGGGTTTTAAGGACTTACTCATTATTGGTGAATTTAAAATGTAAGCGTGGGATTTTAAAGTGTGAGAAGAGGCAAAAAAACAAAACCAAAACCTAAAAAACTCCTAGAGGCCCAAATGGTCAGTTATTGAAATCAACCAAGATCTCTTAACACAAAGGAACCTGGGGGTTGGAGGTGGCCGGCTCGTTATCTAGGGCAGTGGCTGGCAGTGTGTGTATTTGAGATAGCTGTCTTTGAAGTGAATGTGCCGTTTCCGAGTCCAGATCCCTTTCCTCTGCCTTCAGGAGGCCAAAGGTACTTTGAGATCTGGGTCCTGGGTTCCGGATTTTAGTCCAGGCTGCCCCTCTTGAGGAGCAAATAAGGAGGAAGGGAGGTTTCCTGGATAAGAAGGGGTTCTTCAAGCCTGTTGCTCTCCTGAGGCTGTACAGGGTTTGTTGGCTGATGTCAGCGCTTGGTATGGTCCAGCAGCCTTGGATCTGATAGTGGTTAGGATGAGTCAAAGGTGATAATGATGTCCTGTGAGCTCATGTGTTTGGCAGAACATACGGCACTTGCTGGCTCTACCAACTGCCAAGCTGAGCCCCTAACCAGCCCTGGAACCTTGTATGCCCAGGTATTTGCAAAGAAGGGTCTAGAATGTTTGAACTTGATGAAACATCCTGTTCACACTTATTCTGCTCATTTGCTCATTCATTTATTCATTTAAATATTTGTCGATTACCTGCCATGCGTTTGGCATTAAATGTGGTGCTGGAGATATCGTGGGTCACAGGAAGTCCCTGCTTCCGTGGGGCATACAATCTCATCAATACAGGAGACAGTGGGGTCTGATTGCTACAAGGGAAATTAAACAGGGTCATGTGGTGAGACAGACCATAGGGGGCAAGGAGTCTCCTTAGACTGGGGTCTGGGACCCTGTGCCAGGAAGAAGCATGAGCGGGAAAATGGCCGGGACCAGGGGAGGTTGGGGAGGGAAGTCTGGGCATGGGTCCCAACAATGATTCCGTACCCCTCAACATTTATACTGCAGTCAGCTCCTGCCCTGTCAAGGATTCAGATGTGAAACTGCTGACCCCACCTCGCCTCCATTCTCAGATGGGGATCAGGGAGCAGATGGGGGCATGCACGCTAAAATTCTTCCCTTAGGGAAGAGGAAGGTGCATTTGGGAAGGGCTGGGGAGGCCTCAGGTCACTCGGGACCTTCTCAGTTCAGTGCACAGTCAGTTGTGCATAGTGTAAGACTTCATCTTTTTTTTTTAATTTTTAATTTTATTTTATTGGGGAACAGTGTGTTTTTCCAGGACCCATCAGCGCCAACTCAAGTAGTTGTTTCAATCTAGTTGTGGAGGGTGCATCTCAGTGGCCCATGTGGGGAATCGAACCGGCAACCTTGGTGTCTGAGCACTGCGCCCTGCGCTCTAACCACCTGAGCCAACCGGCCATCCCAGGTTCTTGATCTTCTGTGCTTTTGGTCACAGAACAGACAGTGCCTTTTTTATTTTTTATTTATTTATCTATTTTAAATAGTGTCATTCACCCCACATCCTTCACAGTTGTAGCTTTTGGATTTTAGTTAGTATGTGAAGATGGAGTATTGCCCATTGTTACCTTTCACTGAGCGCTGCTTCCTATGTGCCTTACCTAGGTTATCTTATTAACCCCTACAATCACAAGCAGCCAGGACCATTGACCTCCATTTCATAGGCTGGGAGACTGAGGCTTAGGGATGCTAAGCAGTTTCCCTAAAGTCACACATCTGGTAAGTGTCTGAGGCATGGTTTGGACCCCGTGGCCATTCCCCCAGGCACAGCTTCTTGGCCAGAAGAGGAGAGAAGGCTGTGGGGAGGCAATTCACGTGTCCTGCTGGCCAGCCCAGACGTAGCTATCCGTATGCGCCTGGGCAGGCGTGGTATGCAAGGCATAGCTGAGGACCAGCCCTGTGCAGGCGCTGGGGAAGAGGCCAGAGTCAGGACGAGGTTGAGGAGGGGGCCAGGTGGCAGTGTCTCCTTGAACTATGCCTCCACAGCCAGAGCCCTGATGGCCAGGGGAACAGAATGGCGGCAAGGAGAGGGGTCTTCATGGCTGCCATGCAGAGACCTCGGGGTGGTACACGCTGTGGCTGTGAATCAGAATGACCACGGCCTCTCCTCAGGCATCTCAGACCCCTGGTTTAACCTTCCCGACGTGGAGCCCAGGACGCATGTGGAGCTTACTAAGCGCTCTGGGTGCTTCTAGTGGAATCTTGGAATGGAATGGGAACCACACATGCAAGCCACAAGTGTAATTAAAAATTTTTAAATGTCCATTTAGTCACATTTGTAAAAAGTAACAATGAGGTGAAATTAATTTTAGTACTTTAACCCAACATAGCCAAATATTCTCTCGGTGATCAATGTCAATAATTTTAAGGTGATAGTTTATTTTTTTTTTTTGGTACTAAGTCTTTGAGATCCAGTGTATGTTTTCCACTTAGAGCGCACCTCAGTGTGGACCTGCCACACTGTGGTGTGGGACAGGGGAGGGCTGGGGCTGTCCACCATTTTCAGGAGCGGCGTCTGGAGGCCAGAGGAGGGAGGGGACTGGCTAGACTGGTAGTGAGCTGGTTCAAGCCCCATCTCCAGTAGTGCCTGTATCTTTCCATTCTTGGGGCCAATTCATCAGCTCTTGGGTGGGAGGTTTGAGGAAGTAACTAAACGCGCAGGAAGGAGCCCCTGACCAAGAACCTGTGGCAGGTCCAGGGCCACACCACATTTTTCCTGGTCATGGACATGGCTGATTGCACCCTGCCAAACCACTTTAACTTCCTCACCCAGAGAATGGAATTCAAAGCGTCTGCCCCTCCCTGGCAAACACCAGAAGTTTGATTTTCAAGTGGCTCCCTGTGGTGTCTTGTGACTGGCAGCGTATGAAGTGGATGATACCATGTTTCTATGCAGGAAGCTGCAGTGCTGGGCCATTCGGGGCGCCTGGTGGGGAGGTAGCCGGTGGATCCCAAAGGCTGGGAACGGAGCGCTTTGACGCACTGCAGTGGGAAGCCTGTCAGGCCGCTTTTCCTCAAACCTTGGATGTCTCTTGAACTTGGATGTCTGGAGAGACGCCCCCATCTGCTCACTGGTGGGCCTTGGGGCAGTTGGTCAATTACTCTGCACTTTGCTGCCTGGAATGAGCCTGGAGCCAAGGCAAGACTTGCTCCCCACCGGGCATGCTGTGATCTCTCTGTGCTGTTCAGTGATGGGGAGTTTTCAGGCTGTGTCAGGTCAGGGGCTGCGTCAGAGGGGCTGAAGCCGGTATGCAACCTGTTATGGCCTCTTCCCCTCTTGCTCTACCTGCACTGTGACAATGACATCCCCCACGAATTAGGTCCACTGATTAATTTGACAAATCTGTATCAAGAGCCTACTGTGTGCCAGGCACTATTGTAGACACTGGTGCTACAGCAGCAAACCAAACGACAAAAAAAAAAAAAGTCTTTGCAATCAGGGAGGGGGATCTGAAATGTTGGGCATACACAGAATATTTGATGGGAGGTAAAGGTGAGTAAGAGCTGAAAGTCTAGGGGAAAAGCATTCCAGGCTGAGCAGAGGTCAAATGTAAAGGCTCAGAGGAGGGAGTGTCCCTGCCCAGTCAAGAAAGGGTGGGGCCAGGATCAGCCAGAAGGAGGGCAGAGGGGTGCTGGCGGGTATGTCCTGTGTATTCTTATAGGTCAGAGCAAGGTCACGGGCTTTCTCTCTGTGTGATGAGGAACCCGTTGAGGGTTTTCATGCAGAGGAGAAGTGATAGAGATGACTGGTCCATTCTGCACAATTGCAATTAGTTGACCATCTGCACCCACGAGTAATTGATTCAAGTGGATTAGAACCCCCCAGGAGAACTCCCATGGCCTTACCTAGCGGTTGTGTTAATTACATTAAATTCACAGCCCAGCTTGAGTCCCCTCTGGAATATTGACAGCAGACACTAAGCTGAGAGGACTCCCTAGTGGGTTAGCTAACACCATCATGATTAGATCTACATTCACACACCTTGACAGGCTGGAAATGTGGCCCTACCTTCCTGAGGTAAAATGGGTATAAGCAGGTATACAGTCCTGCTGTTTAGTTCAAAGGGGTAGCCACACAAGTTCGGGGCCCAGGAGATGTGGCTTATCAACTGAGGGATTGCAGCCCCGTGCCAGTGGTGGGACGTGATTGCATGAAAGTGAACGCAGTCGTAGCCAACACTCCTGGAAGTCTGGTGTCCAGATGGAGGCCAACAGTCATTCTGTAAATACAGCTGCATGCACCGAGAACGTGCTGGAGTGCTTCTCGCACAGCCCCAGGCCTGGGACGTGTGGGGCGGGGGACTAGAGGCTGCATCACAAGGAAGCCCACCTGAGAAGGGGCAGAAGGCTCCTAGAACTGTTGTAAGCAGTGAAGGGCTTCAGCGTGATAGAGGCCGACCTCCCCTAGTTGCTGCAAAGGGCAGCAGCAGGCGGACACTCCAGGGATCTTGGAGTCTAGGGAGCCATTCCCTCACAGAGTGGTGTGAGAGGCAGCAGAGGTGGGAGTCCGAGGTGTGGGCTCTGGGCTAAGTGGCCTAAGTTCCAGCCCCACTCCTCACTAGCTGTAGGCCCCTGAGCAAGTTTGTACCTCTTTGTGCCTCAATTCCGTATCTCCACAATGGAGGTAATAATAGTGTTTAACTCACAGGGTTGAGATCATACTTGGACAGCCCATGAAAGTGTCTAGCGGAGTAGTGTTCAACATTTGGTAATGTCTGGAGACATTTGGCTTGTCACAGCTGGGGAGTGTGTGTGGGGGGTTCTACTGGCATCTAGTGGGGCGAGGTCAACATCCTGTGGTGTACAGGACAGCTCCCACAACAATGATTCATTGGGCCCCACCCCCAGCGTCACACCTAGTAAGTGCACTTACATTTCAGTTATGAGTAAAGGATTTGATACATTTT
>NW_017731641.1:954222-1024468 GCF_001890085.2 Hipposideros armiger | reverse complement strand
CCGGCCCCATAATGTTTTTATTTGACAGAAATTGCTGTCTACCAGAAACGATGTGTGACACGGAGCATTGTCATGATGGAGGATGATTTACGGCACACTTTAAAACACCTTTTTTCAACAGTAGTTCATACCCAACTGACTCCACGGAACAAGTTGAAACGTGTCACACACTGTTATTACGGTTTGATGTGCTGCTTCCTGTATTGAAGATCCCTACCTTTCCATTGGATGGCACTTAGCCGCAGCAGTCACTGTATTTTGTGATCACAACGGAAAGGCTCCGTGTCACACATCACTTCTAGTACAACAATTTCTGTCAAATAAAAACATTATGGTGTGTCCTCATCCACCTTACTCACCAGATCTGGCACCATGCGATTTCTGGCTCTTCCGCAAAGTCAAAATGACCATGAAAGGGAAACATTTTGAATCGATTCAGGATACCGAGGCAGACACGACAGTGCAACTAAAGACACTCACGAAAGAGGACTTTCAGAACGGCTTCAGAAAGTGGCAAGAATGATGGGATAAGTGTGTTTGAAGTGAGGGGGAGTATTTTGAGGGGGATTAATGGCAATGTGTCTTTTACTGTAATAAGTTTTAAAAATAATTAAAAAAAATTTTTTTAATTCACCATATTTTTTTATCACACCTTGTGTATCTGCTACGTTCTAGTCACTCTAGTAAAGTCTGCCTAGAGATATGAAGAAGTCCTGGACCAGCGGTCATAGTCTCATGGACAAGATATCAAAACACCTAATAATATAATAATGTTTTTATAATAGATAATAAAATTATATGGTGTGATAAAGCATCTTCTATATCCCAGGTACTCTGATAGACTCTCGGTATAAACAAGCTTCCGAGTTTAGAGGTCAGAGGATAGTGAACAAGACATGAAAAGCAGTAATTATATAATATGAAATTAAATTACCTGTTAAGTTCTAAAATCAAGATATAAACAGTATTTTGTGGGAAGAGAAACAGCAGTTGCTGAAAAATGTCAGAAAAGCCTTCGTGGAGGACGGGCCGTTGAGCTGATGCTGCAGAAGGAGTGGGATTGTCAGGTGAGCAGGGGGGGAGGGCCTTCGGGCAGATGCAGGTGCGGAAGGAAGAGGGGGCTCCGGGCGTGCGCCTGGAAGAAGGACGGAGTTGGAGATGCACCTGCAGGGCTGTGGCATGAGTTCGAAGGGCCCTGATTGCCTCTGAGGAGTTTTGGCTTTTCATTTAAGGAATGGGGAGCAGTTGAAGCAGGAGGGTGATACAACCTGAATTGTTTCTTGGAACGACACCATATGTTGGCAGTTCCGAAGAAGGGGCTTGAATGAGTCAAGTCCTGTAGTGAAGAGACCAGTTAGGAAGCAGGTGAATTGGGGTGAGACCTAGAATCAACCTCTGGCTCGAGAAGAGGAGAAGGAAGGCTGCATTCTGAATATTTCTCAGGCTCTAGACTATGTGGCCTTTATACTGGGGCTGAGTTTTATAAAACTTTATATTTCCTGTGCCTCCCACAATGTGGGAGTTCAGCAAACATTTGCTGGAGTGGGGAAATGGAGCAGAATCGATAACATTTAGTAACTGTTTAGTAGGGATGGTGTGAAGGGGCGGGAGATATTGGAAGACAAGAGTTGATGATAGTGGAGGGGCGAGTGGGGCTAGGGAGAGCCGCGTGCAGTTTGAGACGTGCTAAGTTTGAAGAATTTAAGATCATCCAGGCAGGATATGCCATAGAAAATTAGAAATATTAGGATGGGATCTAGGAGAGAAATTAAAGGGCTGAAAAATAAAGAGCTTGAATCATCAGGGTATAAGTAATAGTTAAACCTCTGAAAACGAATGACCTTGCCCTGTGAAAACACGCAGGGGAGAACAGAGGTTCAAGGACAGATCCCTGGAGATCGCCAGCGCTTAAAGGAAGTAGAGCCAGCATGGAGACGGTTACAGAGGTAGGAGAACCTGGCGAGAGCCTTGACCAGGAGCCAAGAAGGAGGCATCAGCTAACAGTATCAAAGGTTTCAGAGTCCCAGAAGAGTGAAGGAGGCCACTGAGAGATTCAGCAAGAGTGATTTCAGGATAAAAATAAGGGTGGGAGCCAGGGTTGGGGGGTTGAGAGGGAAGTGAGGATGTAGCACAGATAAGGAAGTGTGACCGTTGGAGGTGAGGGTGGAGATGCAGGGTTGCTTGAGGAGGAGACGGAGGCGGAGAGGGCTGTTGTTTTTTTCTTAGGAAGGAGACCTGAGTATGTTCCTAAGTAAGAGAGAGTGGAGAAGGAGGGAGAGATGGGAGGATCAGGGCAAGCAAGGGGAATCGCGGATCAGGAACAATGCTAGAAAGGTGGATGGGGACCCAGTGTCCAGGTGTAGGGATTAGGAGGGAGCAGGAGTGGCAGGTGAGTCTAGAGGTGACAGGTGGGCAGCTCCAGTTTTCCTTACGGAACTGAGGGACAATGATATTGATCAAGGTCTCTGAACCGATAAGAATGGAACCTGTGCTTCCGCCCACCCTGGTCTTCCCACAGACTTCTCAGGAACATTAAAGTCATATCCCTTGATGGGCCCAGGAACTCTGAGGGGCCTGGCGGCATGCTGTGCCCTTGGGGGAAGCATAGTCCCGTTCCTCTTAGTACCGTGGGTACCTGCTATATGTTAGCTGTGAGTGTTGGGGTGGCATGAGTCATGGGTACTGCTTCCGTGGTGCCTTATTTTCTCAGCCAGTGCCTCCTGTCTGCCCTTTGTCAAGTTCTGTGGCAGTGCTCACCAGCCTCACTTCAGCCAGGGACACTGTGGTTCCTGGCAGAGTACCAAGAAAGCACACAGCCTTCCTGCCCTGGGGTCAGCTTTGCCTAGCTGGTCGGGTGAGCTGAGTTCCCTTGCAGTTGGTGGTAGGCAGAGGCTGGTGTACCTTGGACATGAGTGGATCAGATGCCTGCTCTCCCACACAGGTACTCTATTTTGACTTTTCTCCTGTCCTTTTGTACCTCGGGGCTCAGTCAGTAATGTGGGGGGAGCTGCTGGGAGAAGGCTACCAGTTGTCCCAAGGCAGCAACCAGCCCAAGAAACCCACACTCCTAGAATGTTTGAGGGCTGCTAGCCATCCTCTTGGCTGGGCCCAGCAAGGGGTGGTGGTGGGCTAATGAAATCCCAGAGGGGGTACCTTAGAGTAAGCCCTAAGACTAGCCAGCCTGCCTAGCACAACACCAGCACAGTTTGGGAATAAACATACCCATGCAGAACTTTCTTGGTCAAAGAAGGGCTAGTTGTCTTGTTGTTCAGGACTGGCTCAGTGCTGGTCACCTCTCATGACCAAGATCTCCTTCATCAAGGGCAGCCGACAGGGCAGCTGACTGTTTTTAAACTTCTCAGGTGATTGATTGCCTTCTGCAATCAGTGTTTTGATGTAATGATTGGTATCAAGGGAGATGAAGGGAGATGGAGTGAATCCTGATCACGAAAGGAAGATTGAGAGAGACTGGGGGTAGGAGAGGATGCAGTTCATAAAGTAATGAAATGTTAGCGCTGGAAGGATCCTGGTCTCAGCCTAGCAGCAGGCACCACCTGGGAGCTGGTTAGGATGGGATCCACCTACACCCACGAAGTCAGAATGTGCATGTGAGAGATGGAGGACCATGCTTTCACCACCCTCCGGACCAGTCCTTCTCAACCTTGGAATTGCTTGGAGTGATTAAACAAATTCCAGTGCTGGGCCAGATCAATTACGTCAGAATTCCTGGGTATGGGACAACCCAGATAGTTCCCCAGGCAGTTCTCCAGTTCAACCAAGTCAAGTACATCCCTCTGTCTTAACCAGCCTTCTCAAACTTGAATGTGCATATGAATCATTGGGGGGGGGTATTCAAATGCAGATTCTGATTTTGTGGGTATGGAGGTGGCCTGAGATTATGAATTTTTAATAAGGTCCCTAGTGACCCATGCTGCTGGTCAGATAGATATATTTTTACCTGCAGGCATCTAAGATCAACTTCCCAGTTGTATAGCAAAAAAAAAAACAGGGTCAGAGAGGAAGTGACTCCCCCAATGTAGCCCAGTATGTTATTCATTCAGTACTCTCTGAGTGCTGGCTGTGTGACAGGCAGCGGGCTAGATGCTGGGGCTAGAGCTGGGGACCAAACCGACCTGATTCCTCCCCTCACAGAGCTTATATTTCCAGTGGGGGAATTAGAAAGCAAGCACATAAGTCACTAAACAACTTACAGATCAGAAGTGCTGTGAAGGCGCTACAGAGGCGACATAGTAGGGAATGACTTTGCAGTGGCTGTGGGTACACAGGGGAGGTGTGCACTTTGGGAAAAGCAGTCAGGGAAGTTACTAGAACCATGACTTTCACTGGAGTCTTCTAATTACAAACCTAGAACTTCACTGCGCAGGGCCATCCTCCATCCCCACTGGGGTCAGAGGGTGGGGGTTCCTGGTTCTACTGAGGACCCTGACTCTGGTCTCTACCTGGCTCTCTTCTCACTCTCAAGACTGTCATTCTTTGGGGCTCATGGACTCTGAGTGGAGCCTGGGGAATGCCCCCTGGGTGCAGAGCAGGACAGAGTTCAGGCTAATTGATTTATGATCTTAAAAAACCGGACCTTGTCCAGACGCCACCTCCCGCACTCGAGAAATAGTCGAGATTTTTTTTTTCAGTATGTGTTTTTTTTGTTGTTGTTTTGTTTTTAAAGATTTTATTGGGGAATCGGGGGGAGGGGAACAGACAAGTTGCTGTCGTTTTGTTCTTCAGTCTAGTTGTGGAGGATGTTGCTTCACTGGCCCAAGTTGGCACCATCATTGCGCTCTTCCCGGGCGAGGCAGATCAGTCGCCGGCTTCTGGATGGCCGCTCACTGCGGCTGCTGGCCGCTCATGGCGGCTACTGGCTACACACGGTAGCCCATGGCAACCCACTGCCACAGGGGCTGCAGCCTATGCCGTTGCCGGTAACTCACGGCAGCCCAGCTCCAGGTTGAGCTGTTGTTCAGCATCTTAGCTGTGGAGGGCAGTGTCACTGGCCCTCATATGTGGGATCCGAACCGGGGCCCTCTGGCGTCCCAAGCCAGCTCTTAACCAACGCGCCACTCGGCCGGCCCATAGTCGAGATTTTTAATTTATCTCCAAGAGTACACAGACACTTGTTCTCTCCTCTTTTCCCCCAATCCTTCAAAAGATTCACGGGGGCTGCTTGTGGAAATGCCCGTCCCACTCCACCCTGGCTGACTGAAGCAGTCCCAAGGAAAGGCCCTGGAATCTGGGTTTTTAGTACGCGCACAGGTGATTCCTGTGCTGCAGATCACTGGGGACCCGGCATGGAGAGAAGAAACTGGCGCTCAGTGGTGGGTGCCCCGTGCCTCTTGGTATGGCTGTGGAAGCTGCAGAAATTTCCTACCCAGTGACTCCAGAGCGTGGCCCTGACTGAGTTTGTGATTTAGGGGCCCCTCTGTTTACGTGTGAGTAACAGCTTCCCACTTCCACAGGCCGTCCTTCCCATGCTGGCCTTGCCCTTACCCGAAAGGGTCTCCCGCCGCCTGTTTGACTCACCAGACCCTCCTGCTCCCCGCACTCCCCATCAGACACCCTGCCTTCACTGCGTTTTCCCCACGTGCCTGGGTGGCGAGGGCTTGGTTGGATACTGTTTGCATCTAGTCAGAGTTCAGAGGACTGGAGGAGGCCTCGTGGACCGTCTCGTAGCCAGACCCTCATGCCAGTGTCTGGCCTGAGTGGACCTCTTTGGCTGGAGTAGTGGGAGACTGATGATGGAGTGGTGAGCAGTGGCCAGAACCAAGGGGAGGGCTTGGATGGTGGCGAATAGATAAACTTCAGTTGCATAAAATATGAGTAACACCCTTGTACAGTTAGCTTAACTTCATGTAAAAAGTGGGTAGAGGTACCCACCTACCTCCTGGAGCTGGCTCTTCTCAGGTGAAAATGAGGAAGAGGGCAGTGAGGGAACCATGCCAGGGAAGATGGAACTGGCCAGTCTGGCATGGAACCTAATCCTTGAGGGGCGGGACTTGGTTTCTCTTTCTGTGGCATTGGACACCCCCCCCCAGACCCTTGATGCTGCCTTTGAGGGGCTGGGGGATGTCCGGGGTGAGACGGTCCCCCTCTGGATGACTGCTCTGAAGCAGCTTTGAGCTTTCTGGGAATGGCAAGAGTCAGGTTGTGTCCTGCTCCAGCGTCTGGCAGGAGTATGTGTGCAGCTAACCAGACATCTGTGACTCCTATGTCCTAGGTGGCCCGAGGCAGCCGGGATGCCAGCTCTCCCCAGAAATTCTACCTGCTGAGAAACATGATCAGCAAGTCCCGTGAGTGTTGTCCAAGAGCTCCCCACCCTGAAGGATGGGCCCCCTGGAAGCAGTCTTCAGCGTCATCCTGGGACCCCTGGGGGTTGTGGAGGGACAGACCCCCTCTCTGCATCTCCAATGACATTGGGAATGCTTAGATGCAAGCCCTGTGCTGGAAAGCAAGGGCCAGGCTAGGTCTAGGGACTGGGTCCGCTTGAGTTGGGGGTTGCAGGGGCCCAAAACGGGGCAGGTGAGTAGGTGGCCTGGGACTGTACCTGCCTGTTTCTGCCTCTAGCTCCTCTGTGCATGTGCCCTGCAGGCTGGAAGCTCCTGGCCATGCTGGTTCTGGTGCTGGTCGTCATGGTGTGGTATTCCATCTCCCGAGAAGACAGGTATATTGAGCTGTGAGTCCAGCTTCCATGCCCTTCCCTTGGTTCTTCTCAGGAACAGGGCTTGGGATGGAGGTCATGGGGTGGGGACGGAGTGGGGCAGGAGGGTTCAGAGAGCCCGGACATGACCTCTCCCTTCAACTTAGCACGAAATCCTTCCATGAGGGTAGGTGGTGGGTTTGCGGGGTAGAGTCTGGGATGATCTACTGGGGTTTCAGGAAAAGGAAGAGGAGGAACCTCAATGGTTTGGTTTCAAAGTGGAACTTGGGTTGAGATGATTCCACCCTGTCAGTCAGTCTCCAGCACTGGAGACGGATGTGCCATGGGACAAAGTTGAGGCTGCCTGGGCTGCCGGCCCCCGGGCCCCTGGACCCCTGGGTTCCTGGGCTGACTGGAGCTCCTGCCTCCTCTCCTTTTTTGTCCCCAGTTTTTATTTTCCCATCCCAGAGAAGAAGGAGCTGCCATGCCTGCATGGTGAGGCAGAGAGGAAGGCCTCTAAGCTCTTTGGCAAGTAAGTACTTGAGGCTGAGGGGGTTGGGGCCGGACATGGGATGAGCTGGGATTGAGAGTTTCACAGGGTGAGAGCCTCAGTGCTGGCCGGAAGGAGGGACTGTGTTGGTGGACATGGGTTAGGTGAAGCCAGTGAGGCAGGAAGAGATTCTTGGACATGCATATATTAGTCAGGGGCCTGACCCTGATTCTGACATTAAGATTAATCCCTGTTGCATCCCCACCCTGCTCTCACCTCTGTTCAGCCACTCACGAGATCAGCCCATCTTCCTGCAGCTTAAGGATTATTTCTGGGTCAAGACACCCTCTGCTTATGAGCTGCCCTTCGGGACCAAGGGGAGTGGTAAGTAGGGAACAGTGGGCTCACCTTGGCCACTCTCTTCTTGTTCTTTGCCGTCCACAGTCTCCAGTGCTCAAGTTCTCAGCCAGTCTTAGATTCCGGGGTCAGGGGAGGAGAAGGCAGGCAAGGCTCTGCAGAGTGGTGGAGGGAGAGTGGCAGCCTTTGGAACGCTGGCTGTTGTCATCAGCCACTTCCAATTGGTTCTTTTTGTAGAAGACCTGCTCCTCCGGGTTCTAGCCATCACCAGCTACTCCATTCCGGAGAGCATCCAGAGGTAAGGAGACTGCCCTCTTACTCCAGCCTGAGCACCTTCTCCGTCCTGCCCCAGTGCGAAATAGTCATGGCCCAGCACCTCCAGTGAGCCGTCCTGTCTCTGGTCCCCTGTGGCCAATTTGACCCTTTTTCTTAGTCTGCCCGTCTCTGGGGGAGGCAGGTACACCAGTCCCCACGGCAACTAAGCCTGGGCATCCAGGCTGGCTGCTGGAGCAGGCAGAGCCTGCGGAGGGTGTCGCCATGGCAACAGGCAGGCCTGGACAGCAGGCGAGAGGGCTTTAAAATGGGCTTTCTTATTGGTACTCCCCAGGCGTCTTCCCTCCTCTCTTTTCCATGCTCTGCTCAGTTTCCTCTCCTGTTACAGAAGCCCAGGGCTGCAGAATGAGCAGGACCATAAGCAGGACTCCTTGGAGATGCCTAGCCTATGGGGACCAGGGCTGAGGGGGCCTGGGAAGGGGTCCTGAGCCAGGCCCGGGGCAGACCCAAGGCGGGAGAGTTCAGTGGAGCTGGGGTTGCTTCTGCGTCTGAGCATCCTCTTCCCATGCCAGCCTCAAGTGCCGCCGCTGCGTGGTGGTGGGCAACGGGCACCGGCTTCGCAACAGCTCGCTGGGAGATGCCATCAACAAATACGACATGGTCATCAGGTCTGTATCACCACCCCGCCCCTTCCTGTTTGGGAGTGACTGCAGATAAGCCCAGGGGCGCCCTAGGTGATGGGCATCCTCCTCTTCCTCCCAGATTGAACAACGCCCCAGTGACTGGCTACGAAAGTGACGTTGGCTCCAAGACCACCATGCGTCTCTTCTACCCCGAATCCGCCCACTTCAACCCCAAAGTGGAGAACAACCCGGACACGCTCCTTGTGCTGGTGGCGTTCAAGGCGATGGACTTCCACTGGATCGAGACCATCCTGAGTGATAAGAAGCGGGTAAGTGGGGAGACGGGGAGGGGTTGAGGCCTAAGTGGGGAGATGGGGAGGGGTTGAGGCCTGAGTCAGGACCTCTCGCTCCATGATGTCTGCCCTGCAGTCCTAGAGCCGGTGAGGGCAAGGCATGAACTCCACCTTCTGCAGGGCTTCTGATGGCCCTCCCGGCAGCCAGGGCTTGAGCCCTTGTGGGAGTCAGGTAGCAGCCAAGGGCACACCCAAGTTCAAGGCTGCCTGGGGCAGAAAAGCTGCCAAATTATATTTGCCAGTGAGAAACTTGGGAGCGGAGGAACCAGTCAGTAGTCATCTCCAGCCAGGGGACAGGTTAGGACAGTCAAAACCTGGGGCCTTCCAGGTGGCCTCCAGGGAGTCCACTGTGTCTCTTTGTCATCCAGTCAAATGCTGAACTGTCCAGTCTGGCGTTTTTGCCAAGTGTTTACACAACCCCAAAGTCGAGCCCCTCCACCTGTTTGGAGACTCTTGGAAGTGGGAATGGTTGGACCCCATACCCTACACACCTTGTCATCTGGCCTCCCTTGAGGGGGGTGCCATCTCTTCCCTCTCTTCTTGCTCCCCTCTGGTCTCCCTCGCTGTCTCTGGTGCATGCCTCCACTTGCCCCGCCCCTCACCCTGAGGGTTTCTGCCATCACGTGGACCCCATTCCCTGAATGAGGACCACTGGGCTGGCCTTGAGAAACAGGTCTTTGCCCACTCGCATCTCTCCCTTCCAACCCCATCCTCCTAGGTGCGAAAGGGCTTCTGGAAACAGCCTCCCCTCATCTGGGACGTCAACCCCAAACAGATTCGGATTCTCAACCCCTTCTTCATGGAGATTGCAGCTGAAAAACTGCTGAGCCTGCCCATGCAGCAGCCACGCAAGATTAAGCAGGTGATGATGTGACAGGCAAGCCAAGAGGGTTGGGGTCCCAGGTGGGACGTAGATCGGATGGTCCTAGAGGCTTAGGAAGCCATGGAGGACCCCATGAGAGGGTAGAATAATAACAGAGATTGCAGCTCACATTTGAATAGTACCAGTTAAACCCCACAGACACGGCCTTTAGCCACACACCCGTGATCAGGATTTTTAGCTTGTTGCGACCAGGGAGAGCACACGCTTGAGAACCGCGGGGCATCTCCAAAGTGGGGAGTTATGGGAGAGTATTTATAGGCTTGGGGCTGGAGCTAGGGGATGGTTTTGGCAGATGCTGGTCAGAATTTTTAAACTGGGGAATTGCTGGGACAGTCATAGTGTTATCTTTAGAATGACTCAAGCCTGTGCAGTTGCTCTTAGATCACTTTATCTTACATATTAGTCGAATGAGTTCAGAGTTTGAGCTTTATAGTTTGTCTTGCATATCATGGTCAATTTGGGGAGTCACGGCGCAGCTTTGCAAGTTACAGTTTTGGTTTCAACTCTCAGTACTCTAGTAGTCTTTGGCTGGTGGACATTAAGAGGCTTGTAGCATCCCGAGTACTTGCACACACATGTCTTTTGAGCCTCAGAGGGACTGTGTGGGAGAGTGGACAGAGGTACCCTGCAGACATAAACAGGATCTGCCGTACCACTTACTGTGTGGCCTGGGGCACGTCAACTACTCAGAGCCTCCATTTTCTTATCTGTGTGTTGGGGCTAAAATTAGTACTGACCTCTGAAGGCCATTGCAGGATTTCAAAAGATAATTAACACGCCTGTTGTGGAGATTGGTACACAGTGGATGCTCAATAAATATTTGCACAATTTTGAATAAGTGATTTTTTGTCTTTTTACTGAGTATCTACTGTGATTCAGGTTCCCGTGCCTGCTTTTGTGACTGCTCAGTGCCAGGCCCCAAGGACGTATGCGGGGAGTAAGACATGCTCCTTGCCCTAAGGACACTCTAGCTGGCAGAATAAACACACAGGTAGCAGCATGGAGTGGCAAAATGCCCCAGCAGAGAGTTGTTCCAAGTGCTGTGGGATCTCAAAAGAGGGTCAGGCCTCTGCTTGGGTCTGTCTGAGGGAAGCCCCTCCCCCCACCCCACCCCACCCAGCAGAGGAGGTGGTGCTGGTGTTGGGCCTTGAGGGGTCATGGGGCCCATCAGGCAGAGGACTGGGGAGAGGTATGTCACTTGGCAAGACCAAACACTGTCCCGGCACTGAGTTCTCATGCAGGTGGAGTTGCCGGGGCAGCAAGAAGGCCTTTTATGCCCTGATGGGGCGTGAGGCTGAAGTGAAGGCTGGAGAGGGAGGCAAGAGAAAGAAAGGACCCAGCTCCTGCAGTGGGAAGGGAAACAGAAGGGATGGACTTAATCTGTATTAGTTTCCTGTCACTGCCTAACAAATAACCACAGTTTAACGACTTAAAACAACTGCCATGTATCTACTTATAGTTCCGTAGGTCAGAAGTCCAGCATGGGGTGTCTGGGTTCTCTGCTTACTGTATACAGGTTTCCCCAGTATCCGAAAGTAAAGCGTTCCTATAAGACCTTTTGTAAGCCGAAATGGTGTAAAACAAAGAAGCAATTACCATTGATTTCTGTGTCTTTATTCCTTTCAAGTGAAACGCTTAATTATGTCCAGTTTTATGCTAAGCATAACCCCCTTATGAGCGCGTTCAGGTTTTTCTGATACCTTAGGACACATCTTGCTTACGGATGCACAAAATATATCAAGATAAAGCACAGATGCTCACAGACACAGTTCAAAGCTCTGGCGGCTTGAGGCTGAGATGCTGAGCGTGGTTCCCAGGAAAGGGGCTTGGCAGGGCCCCTCTCACTACAAAACAAACACCGAATGCTGTGTTCACTTTTTGCCTTTTTTCATAAAAGCGAAAATCCTCTTCGGATTTCTTTTGGTTAGCAAACACAGGTACTAATGTAGGTCTTTCATAAAAGCGAAGCGGCATAACATGAACTTTTCGAAAAGCAGGGCATACCTGTACAAGGCTCGGGTGTCAAGAATCAAGTTGGCAGCCAGATGGGTTCTTGTCGGGAGGCGGGTGGGGTGAGGGATTCACTTCTAAACTCATTCTTCCTGGAAGAATTCAGTTCCTTGGGGTTGCAGGACCAAGGTCCCATTTTCTTGCTGCCATTCAGCCGGGTTAGGCAGGAGCACCCTGAGCTCTTAAAGGCAGCCCATCGTCCTTGCCCATGTGCCCCCCTCCATCTTCAGGCCAGCCCCGACATGGGAAACCCTTGTGCTTCCCATCTCTGACTTCCTCCACTGCTGAGCTCTAGACCCAGATGTACAAGCTTATGAAATGAAGTCAAGCCCACTAGGATTATCTCCCTCTCTTACAGTCAGCCGTGCCATCTAGAGCAATGTAACATAATGTAATATATCTCATCATATCCATAGTTTCCACACACACTCGAGGGTGGGGGTCATTGGGGGGGTCATCTTAGAATTCTCCTGCTACAACATTTACTTGACAGGTGAAATTGAGAGATTTATGACAATTCTAGGTTTCTGGCTTTGACAACTGGGTGGGCGGTAATATATTTAACTAAGATAGGGAATACAGGGAGATCAGAGAGTTTGGTGAGTTTAAGGAGCCCGTGTCCAGGCAGAGCTGGCTAGAAGGCGATGGAAATGTGGTTCGGCAAAGGTCTGAACTGGACGAGGTAACGCAGTGGTGGTTGGAGCAGCAGGGGCGAAATGGAAGGCCCAAGCAGGAAGTGACAGATGAAATGATAGCAGAGCTCAGAAACACGCACTGGAAAAACTGTTATCAGGGAGCCAAACAGGGTCCAGAGAGTGGCTTCTTAATGGGAGTGGGCAACTGAAGTAGTCTGGAAGGCAGGAGCTGAGGAAGGTGAGATTTGTGAGCTTAGGATAGCAGGTTGCCCGTCCCTGTGGATGAATTGAGGAGGGAGACAGTGAGGTCCTTAGAGCAGCCCATAAGGTGAGTAGAAAACTCTTGGCCATTCCCCACTTTACAGAAGGGGAGAGCCCACCTCATAAAGAGGCATACAGCCCATGAGCGTGGGGTCCCCAGATCTTCTGAAAGAGGAAAGAACAGAACCTTTCCACCCCTTAGCAAGTTGCTTAACAGTTAGTTGTAAGCCTCATTTCCCCATCTGTACTATGCAGTATGGTAGCCACAAGCCACATAAGGCTATTTAAATTTTATTTATTTAAAATAAAATTAAATTTAAAAATTCAGTCCTTCAGCTACACAAGCCCCATTTACTTCCTCCGTCACCAGCTGTGGTCGTGGCTGCCATATGGGACAGCACGGATGAAGACCACCTCCAGGATAATGGAAAGTTCTGTTGCAGAGCGCTGGCCTAGAAGATGCTGAAAGGAACAGGGCTCCCTCTAATACCTTCCCCCGCCTTGTTCCTCAGAAGCCCACCACAGGCCTGTTGGCCATCACCCTGGCCCTCCATCTCTGCGACGTGGTGCACATCGCTGGCTTTGGCTACCCAGATGCCCACAACAGGAAGCAGACCATTCACTACTATGAGCAGATCACACTCAAGTCCATGGCGGTAAGCGGCCTCTGCCTGCACGCTGGGTGGGGCAGACCAGCCTGGGACACTGGGTGAATGGGTAGTGCTGGTGGCCCAGAGGTGGCTCACGGTGAGGTCACTCAGAGAGTCAGAACTGGCACCAAGGCATCTGGACTTGAAGGCCAGTGTCCTCTATATTCGGCCACACAGGTTCTGTCTTCCGTCCGAAAGGCATCACGGGGAAGGGAGCTCCCAGAGTGTGGGGCTGTGGGGAGGGCCAGGGAGACTGTCCTGGACCAGGGACATCCCTGGAAATCCCTCAGTTTGCTTCCTTGGCTGTCTCCACAGGGGTCAGGCCACAACGTCTCCCAAGAGGCCCTGGCCATCAAACGGATGCTGGAAATCGGAGCAGTCAAGAACCTCACTTACTTCTGACTTGGGCAGGAGCTGTACCCAGCGGTCTGCCCACTCAGCTGCCTGAGCGACCCCCAGACATGGCTGTGGGGGTGCCTGGTGCCAGCACGACCGGCTTGGACTCCCCCTCACCTATGTGGGAAGGGGTCTCTGGACTGGCCAGGTCTGAGATGAGGCCATGTCCCTGGCTGCTCTCGTGGAGGCCAGATCTAGTCAGAGTGGAGGCCTCCAGGTGCTGGGAGCTCAGCCAAGGAACGAGGCTTGTTGCTGTAGCATCTCCTGTCTGCCAGTGCTGGGAGGTTATTTAATGGGCTATTTAATTAAGGGAAAGAAAGTGCTGTGGGCTGGTCCCATGACATCCAGAAAAGGGGGCATATACAGTGTTCTGACCACTTTTTATAAAAACAGAGAAGCCCACTAAGGCCTAGACCCAGAGCAGGCCTCCCAAGAGGGTGGGTCATCTGGAGTGGGTGGGTGCCCTTCAGAGAGAGGCTGCTCCTCCCAGCAGGCATGGGAAGAGCAGTGGTAGGGGTACTCCATGGAGAAGGGAACCTCATCTAGGAAAAAAGAGGTTCCAAACATATTAAACTATTTTTCCTAAAACAAAAGCAGTTGTGATACCCTGTGTCCTTTCAGATTGGGGAAGACATGGACGGGCAGTGGGACACGGCAGTAGGCCCCTCTCCCGGCAGTGGACAGGCTTATTAAAGAACCCACTGCGACCCAGAGCAGGCCATGGTCATTCAAGAAATGTATTTATTGAGTCTAGTGCGTGGTGCCAAGTCAAGTCATACATTGTCACTTTGGCCTAGTAGGAAAACAAGGGGTGCCCAGAGCAGCCCTGTCTGCTGGACACTTGCCTGGCATCTTTCATCCTGGTTTACTTCCCAGAGGTAGGGAGGGGCAGGAGGATGCCAGAGGGGAAGGGCAGAACCCTCTCCCACCGCCCGCTCTCTCCCTCACCAGCTTTCAGCTTCTAAAATTTCATGTCGGGAGGTGTCTGTTTCAGGGCAGGGGTGGAGTCAGACAAAGGAAGCCAAGTTTCCCTTCTCAGATTAAGTGGGAATCATAAAATGGAGTTTATAGAAGGTCCTGCCAGTGGCCCGGGCTGCCAGGATCCGGGTGGGCAGGGCTCCGGCAGCAGCTAGGGAGTTTGGCAAGGCCGGTCAGCCCGTCGCCAGGCCAGGGGATGAAATGCTTTTGCCCCCCCACGTCTCTAGAGTTGGGATACCCCTGGCATTTGTCTGTCTCTCCCCTCTTTGTTCTCCATCTTCCCAGGCTCTGCTTAGCTGCCAACTGGGATTCCTGCCACCCCCACAGCTGTTCCTTTACATCTGGAGCCAGGAGGGAGAGCTGGAACTCCCCCATAGGGAATGGGACTTGCAGCTGTGTTCCTGGCTTTCTCGGAAAGAGTTGCAGCCTTGAGGTTTTGAAGTTAGGCTGGGACAGGACAGATAGAAAGGGACAGAGATTTGGGAGGAACAGAGGAAAATGACATGCTTCTCAACAATTACAGCGGCCTTGAAAACACCCACCGTCATCCCATAGACTGGTCCTGAGGACCATCACAGGGAGTGGAATTGTCTGCTCGCAGAAGCCTGGCAAAAGTACTTTGTTAGTTGCCTCCCTCCCCCCAGGGGAGAAGGGGATTCTAAAAGCAAATAGGGCCCCAGCATCTGCAGCCCCAAGCCCCCTCCCCTCCACATGGGCTTTTGGAGGCTGGGCTTGCTGACTCCTACAGAAGTGTAAGTGTGGGAGTGGGGATCTCAGCTCTGCTGCTCCCCATGCTCCCCCAGCGGCTTCTGGTGAGAGTATGCAAAGGAGTGTCCATTTCCCCATCTAGGGCCATTGAAAGTGGCTGTCATCACATATGCTCCAGCTGTTCTGGATTGGGGTTGCTGCCTGTTACTGAACACACCTAAACTTGAGCCAAAATCCTGTACACACAGATGGGTCAGACCTCCCAGACTCCACACACACGCATGTAAACATGGGAACACTTTACATTCTTGTTGAGTTATGCCTGTGATGCCATACGCATACAGTCCCTCATGACCACATACGGACCAGTGTGTGTATGGGAAGGGGGTGTTTCCACCCAAACCATTCATCGTCCCTATAGGAGTGGGCACAGCTTTCTCCAGGGTGCCTCCACTCCTAGGCAGACTGAGGCAATACTGGTCAAGAGTCAGTGCTACCAGTGGCGCTTTTGATGTGGAGTTGTTGGGTGGGGTTCTTCCAGGTCCTTTGGGCTTTTATGCTTCAGTTAGCCCAACAATATGAACGAACTGCCTGCCAGCCTGCATGGTACTGATTAAACTATACCCTGAACATGTGGAGGGGAACCAGGGAACAGTAGAGGAAAGCACTTGAATGCAAGACGACAAATCTGGGTTCTATACCAAACTCTGCCACTTAGTTCTGTAGCATGCAATCATTTCTCCACGTCTATGCTCCAATTCTTACGTTTCTTTAGACAAGAGGGTGGGTCGAGCCGATGAGGACCACATATCAGAATTATCTGGGGATGATTTAAGAACAGAGATTCTTGGGTCTTACCCAGGCAGCTGGGGGTGGGGCCCAGAAATCTGGAATTTTAACGAGCACTCGACCACTGCTCCAGCAGTCTAGACTCCAGGATGACCTCATGGGCCTCAACCTCAAGGTCTGAGTGCAAAGCCCACCCCGTCCCCGGTGCCCTGGAGCTGTGTTAACCAGGCGCACGCGCAGGAGGAGCAACTGGCGCAGCTGGCTCCGCCCCCGGCGCGAAGAGGCGCAGCCGGCGCGCATGCGCTGTCGCGCGGGTGCGGACCCGCCTAGCGGCCGTGGGAACCCAAAAGTGGGCTTGGTCACCGCTGACAGAGGCTTCTGGGCCCCCGGCCTAGTACCCCGCCCAGCCTCATCCGAGGCAGAGCCTCCCCAACAGCGTGGCCTGCCGTGCCCCCCCGCCCCCCGCCCCCAGGGCCAGTGGACGAGACCTGGACTGCGAAGGAAGGGAAGAGACCTGCCCTGTCCAGTGTAGATTCTACAAGTCCTGCCCTCCCCCACGGAAGGAAACAGGCCTGGACAGAGGAAAAGGGACTCCCACCTGCCGAGCTAGGCAAGGTGGAGGTTAGGCTTTGATCTAGCTAGCCCACGAATACCTTTAAACAATACTCTGTATTCACATCGCGTGGTGTGCCTTAATTTTGGACACTTTGGGGTTTTTATTTACATTTTCCAAGGACATCAGTATATCCCCTCAGACTGACTAGCCTATGAAAAGTGTGATCTTGGAGCAGTTCTGTCTGTGAGGCTTACGGTAAGGTGGAGTGCACACAACTTAAGCAGGGTCGGATCGGATCGTGGGTTCGACTCCCTGCTGCCATGTAATCAGCCCATTAGACCGCTGCTTCTCTGTCTGTAAAATGGTGATTATGCGTGCCCACCTCACAACGAGGTTTTAAGGACCTAATGGGAATATGTTGTAAGGACAGTAGTATACTAAAGCATGATATAAATATTAAGATTGTAAAGCTTCCTTGCATAATGGAAAATCCCGGAAAGCGAACAAAACAGGTGAGGTACAGCCAAAGGTTGCCTGGGTGCTGAGTAACCTGGGTGGTTACAGGAACGTCTTGTCTGCAAGTCACCCACAAGCAACGTTAGGGTAAGACATCAGCAAAATGAGTCAGATGCAGGCTTTGCATAGGCAAACAACGAACAGTGCGTTCAAGCTGCTCTCTGGCAGTGGTTTTCAAGTCAAAATCGGTCGCCTTTAAGGATTTTTGGAGAAAGTGGTTTCTTGAGGGACATTATCCATTTCGATGGCATGCAGCATACCACAGTAGGTTCCTAAACTAAGATGGAGAAGTACAATCTCAGTGGGTAAGCTCCCCTCGAAACCCTCTGACCCTTATGATATCTTAATTATAGCTCCAGAAAACTGTTTGTTAGTTTTGAGCATTCCCATGGTTCTGTACCAGACATGGCTCCAGGAAATTCTTTCCAACTTAAATGTTTAAGGGTGTGTGTGTGTGTGTGTGTGTGTGTGTGTGTGTGTGTGTGTGTGTGTGTGGTTATAGCCTGTTTTCCTGCCTTGTTCTTTTTCAGTGAGTTTATGTCTCTTGTTAGAGATCTTGGGGATCCTGCACCCAAGAAATGAGGCAGGGAAATGAACCTGGAACCGCATTAGATGTCAGATTTGGGTGAAGCCCAGATGTATTGGAAGGTTCTGCATCTTCATATAAAGGGATTGCAGAGAGCTGGGAGCAGGTGGAGGAGACCACAGTCCTGTCTAGGAGGGTTAGCACACAGGACCTGACAAAAGGTTTTAGGGAAAAATGAACGTTGGGAGGCAGATTTCAGGTTTCTAGGGAAAACCAACAATTTAAAGTACACCCACCCCTTGCACAGCTTCCTCTCAGGAATCTTGCAAGACTGGGAGGGTGGAGCTGGGTGGAGGGAATGAGAGAAGGCTCAGATGTTGAAATCACCCTAGGGGACTGAAGTTGGAATTACTGAACTAAGCTATTCCAGAACCATCTATTATTCTGAGGCTTCCTAAAACACTACTTACATACATCACCAACTTTAACACTTGAGTATCTTCTCTTGCTTAAAAGTGTGTTTCTCTCTTGAGGGGGAAAAAAATCACAAGAGTGCAAGTTAGAATCGGGTAGGAAGACTCCAGTTCTGTTGTCTTCCTCTGTAGATTATGTTCTACTGGCGTAGGGCTGCATGGCAGGAGAGCTAGAGAAACTCTAAAGTCAGATCGGAGGTTCTTACCTGAAAACTCTGCTGTAGAAGTCCCAAATCTTTATCTCTATCACTTTATCTCTACTGCCTTGTTCCTTATTTCTCCCAAGTGCAGTGTCCATTAATGTCACAAGTATATTTTCTAGTCCTTGGGCATCAAGGCCCTGGTCCTTTAATTTTCTTGCAAAGGAGGTAGAGGTGGTGTCTTTAACTTAGTCAACCTGAACTTGTCTTTGGGGGTGACCTTCAGGGGGAAGAATCCCTATATTTAGCTCCTATCCCGAGTAGCACTTTTCCTCTTGTATCACTGGGAAGATGCCAGAGAAGCTCCACCTAGTAAGATCCCAATTCTACCAATTCCTGTCTCCTGAGACTTCACTTACCTTGTCTTGAAACATTAATACTGTAGATTCACCACAAAGAAGACAGCTATAACGGAGCAATCTTTGAATGTCCTCATAGCATTCCGAAATATTTCCAAGGGCCATGAGGTTAAGAAGCAGCGGAAGGAGATAGATGCCTTAGCGTGGCTGAGTTCCCTGATCAGTGGGCTCATGGGGCACTTTTGACCCAGGGTTTGAGGATGTCCCAGCTCCATGGGTGGGCTGTGGACTGTCCCAGAGAGGAGGTCTGGGAACATGGAGTGGCAGGCGGATATCGGCTCCAGGGATGTAGACCACAGTCAACGAGGTATCTTGTGAATGGTGTGTGTTCACAAAGGCTGGGGCAGGACTACAGGGCCTGAAGTAATAAAAGCTTTCAGTGCATGTCAGATACCTAGCCATTACAGAGGAGAGGGGAGAGGAACTCAAAAAGAATAGCAGTTAGGGAAAAGAAACCTCTCTCTACAGCAACAATGTATTCACCCAGGAAAACAAATCCTTATTTTTACAAAGAAGAGTAGCTTGAAATTTTCTCATTTTTCCCAGCTGATGACCTAGTTAGGAAGATTGAAACATAAGGTGATTGGGGGAAAGACAATTGGAGTCTTACTGGAAATGAGAAGTAAAGATTAAGGTGGGAGGTCTTTATCAGTGATTCTCAAAGATTGCTGGTAGTTTTGATGCTAATTCTGCAAATGGCTATTATGTGGCCATATCTCCTATAAACAACATAGGTAAGAGGCTTCTAAACTGTTTTTTAAGGGGAAGTAAAATTCAAGATTTAGTTGAGATTGGTTTATGTCTAAATGGTTATGTTTCTTTAGATAGGCACACCAAGTGGTTTTTTAAGTAAAAATATATATGCAATTAAGATAGTTTTAATTTAAATATTTATACTTTTATTTTAATAAAGAGTTTATTTTGTAGGGAAACTCCTAAAGAAACTAATTGCAGGACAGACTTCATCTTTTTTTCTGGTGCTATCCATCATAAACCACACACAATACCTGGGAACAGCTCATTGAACTTGTGGAGATACCTTGTGATTTCAGTTCTGATTTCTTAATGGCAACTGTGATACACCACGAATACACTTCCCCATACAGGAAGTGAAAAATGCAATTCCTGTTCTGAGAAATCTCCCAAGGTCAGCATCATGTTTGTTTTCATTTCCACTCTGAAAGCTGAAAGGCAGCATCAAGGCCTATTACTTTATAACACTTGTTTCAATAGGCTCTGTCAGAAACTACTTGGATGTGGTATTCTAGCTCTTCAAGCGAGAGCACTTCCTATCCCAGGAAAGTTGAAGAGGTGGGGGAAATAACCCTGGCCTTTCCAGACTGATAGCGAGCCTGAGAATTAGAAACTGGGCTTCCATCCAGGGACTGGGAGCCAACAGTGAATTTTAAAGCTATCAGAAAACTGGACACTGGCCTTGCTAGGGGAGGGGGTGATTTGATACACAGAATAGCTGTGTTTCCCAGGGAACTGTGTTCTTTCCAGGTCATTTGGGGACTTGAGGTGGAGGATGTCAGTGCCACCTTCCTAGTGGAGCTGTGGCCTGTCCCCCTGCTCAGCCTACCCCAGAGTGGGTGCTAGCAAATGGCCTTTACCGCCGGCTGTTTTCATCATATTCTAGGAAGAAAGTGGCCTTGAGTTGGCACTGCAGGATGGAAAGATTTTACAGAGGAAATCATGTGTGTTTAAATCTCCTGTTTACCACTTGTTAGCTCCGTGACCTTGGGCAAGTCTTTTGACTTCTTTAAGCCTCATTCCCTTGCCTGTAAAATGGTAATACTTTGTAGAAATGTGAGGATTAAAGAAGATTACAAATGTAGATTCATTTCAGTTAATTTGAAATCACCTACAGGAGAATTCAGGACTTCCTACGGCCCTATTTTTTTTTTTTTAACACCTGCCTTTACCAGCTTTTTAGCACCCTCACCCCTTTGCGGGAATTAATTGGGCTGGAGACAACTCAGGGATGAACACAGCTCGTTCTAGTCTCTTTCCCAATGCCTCGTCCTTCCAGAAGCCCCACCCTCCCTCACCCCCCAGATGCTTCTAATTTTCTCGGCTCTCTGTTAATTCTCTTTCGCCAAGGCCTCACTTGTGACCTATCCCTTCGACAGCCAGTGCTGTATTTGTGAATTGGAGTGTGCTCGGGGGCTGGGCACTGGATGGCCGAGCCTTGCCTCTCTGCTCTTATCCTGTGACAGTCCACATTCTCACCCTGGGAATGCCTGAAGCTCGCGAGCGACACGAGTCCATTCTGTCCTACGGGAGAACAACTTTCTTCCCTGTGCTTCTGCTTATTCTGAGTCATAACCTTGGGTTTCAGGAGAATGCGTGCCTCCCCGCTATGACGAAAGCCGTGTACATGTGCATGTGTGGCAGGGGGCAAGGGACAAGCTAGGCTGTGGCGAGGGTTAGAAGGGAGATATCCCACCCACTTCTAGGGTGGGGAAGACCAGGAGAAATTCATGGACAAGTCCTCTGAAGTCATCCTCTTCCTTATTCTAGCACACCAAGGCACTTTGCATCTGGTCTTAGAAACGTATTGCCTTTTGGCAAAGGCAACACATACCGGGGGTGCCAAAAAAATGTATACAAGTGGACACTTTGGTCAGCATTGCTCAAGCTGTGGTTTGCTGTAATCAGAAGTGTCTGGGGCCGGCCGAGTGGCGCGATGGTTAAGAGCTGGCTTGGGACGCCAGAGGGCCCCGGTTCGGATCCCACATATAAGGGCCAGTGACGCTGCCCTCTACAGCTAAGATGCTGAACAACAGCTCAAACTGGAGCTGGGCTGCTGTGAGTGGCCGGCGACAGAGTAGGCTGCAGTCCCCTGCTGCAGTGGGTTGCCATTGGCTACCGTGTGTAGCCAGCAGCCAGCGTGAGTGGCCCACAGCCACCGTGAGCGGCCGTCCAGAAGCCGGCGACTGATCTGCCTCGCCCGGGAAGAGCGCAATGATGGTGCCAACTTGGGCCAGTGAAGCAACGTCCTCCACAACTAGACTGAAGAACAAAAAGACAGCAACTTGTCTGTTCCCCTTCCCCCAATTCCCCAATAAAAATCTTTAAAAAAAGAAAAAAGAAGTGTCTGGATGCTGATGGTAACCACTTTGAGCACCTCTTGTAGTTGCAGAAGTCAAATGTGACTTGTATTCCTCTTTTGTTATTGGTATATATGGAGTATTCCAATTTTAATAGTTTTTTCCTTTCTTAAAATGTGTATACGGTTTGTTTGGTTTTTTTTTTTGGTACCCTCTGTATATAGGAAGAAAGAAATCTCATCAAGATTAACCTAGAATGCTCAGGGGCCAATCCCCTGGCATCTTTGCTGGGCCAGAATGGTCCTAGGAGCAGGATGTGAGACTGGGATGTACACTTACACTTCACATCATTTTCTACTCCAGGGCTTGGGGCTGCAAAGGAAGACATCTAGGGCATTGGGGAGATTTGAAGCAGTGGGAAACATGGTGGAAACAGAACACCCCTCTAGGTGGAGGCGCTAAGAAGGCTGTGTAAAGAATCTGTGGGTTGGGGCCATCCAAGGAATCAGTATATGGAAAGAAGCACAGACTTTTGTGACGAAGGTTGCCATGGTGGGGAAGGACTACAGGGGAAATTGGAGAAGAAGGAACTCCTACCTTAGGGACAATTTGGGTTCTCCAAAATTCCATTTGAATCCTGCTCCCTGAGCTAGCCCTCTAACTTGCCCCTGTTTACCCATTCCATCCCATCTGTCAAACAACCCAAGCAAGGCCATCCTTAAAACATTACTTGAGTCTCAAAGTGTTACAGTGTTTGGTGCCGTCACCTCTTTGAAGAGGACCTCTTTCCCTGAACCCCCCAAAGGAGCTTCCCTTGCAGAATGTTGCTGAGAAAAAGGCCTAGAATGACCCCTCCTCCCACTGCCGAGTAAGACCACTTTGCATCTGAGCTGTTTATGGTATGAGTCAGGTGGTTGATGAGTCCTGTTTTTGCATGGCCTCTGGGTTGGGCACATCTATAAGGAGAGGAGTCTGCCTGTAGGCGCTACAGCCGTCACAACCAGAGCTATCGTCTGCCTTATCTAGGAAAGATGGATCAAACAAGGGCAAAGAACTGTGGGTTCCCAAAGCGTACCCTGAGCTCTTGGGCTCTTCCTGTGGCTCTGTGGGAACAAAAGGAAAGAACGGATTTGTTGGAGTAACGGCCCTGACATTTATTCTCAGGTGGGGAGCAGGAGGGGTGAGGTGTCCGTATACTTTCTCTCTTGCCGGTGGAGTCTTTCTGAAGACAGGACCGCTGTTCCTGGGGTGAACCTAGGCCCCTGGAGATTCATCAGCTGAGAAGGCAAGTCTCATCACCTTGAAGACCTGACCTCTAGTCCCCTCCAACCTACATCTCCCAGGAAACACTCTCCCCGACGACCAGAGAAGCTCTCACACTTCGTATATTAACTCTGATGTGCTGTAAGGGTGGAGGGGGTACACGAAGCAGTGGTGGGTAGGGAGTCTCTGAGGCACACATCCTGGTGAGGGCAGGCTGGGTGAGGTGTTCCCCGAGTGCTCACCCTTTCCCTGCTTCCCTTCCCTCCCCATCCTAGGACACCAGTCTCTGATTGGGTCAGTCCCACCTCAGAGTTCAGAGGCATCCAGTCCAAGGACAGAACTGCAAAAGCGTGGGACACAAAACACCAGACAAATTGGGGGCGGGCTCCCAGCCAGTGTGGTGAGAGATGGTCCTGTGGCCAGGGCCGTTTTCTGGCTTCTCAGCTTCCAGGGGTGTGGGCTCTGAGCCGCAGAGGGCACCGGTGTCTCTGGGGCAGCTCAGTGAGGGCGTGAGGGTGGGGGATGGGAAGCACTTCACCCCGCTTCTCCCCAGGGTCTTCTCCCCAGGGTCGTACAGGAGCACAGGCGCAGGGCTACGGCTCATGGGCAGCGAGGGGTAGAGCTCATGGGGAGACTGGAGAGTGGATGGCAGTTTCATTAGCGCGAAGTTATAGCTGCCTCTAGTGCCTGTGGGAGCAGCAGGTAGGGAGGGGCCTCCAGAAAAGGGCTGAGGACCAGAATGTCCAGCACGGAGCGGAGCGATCAGCTGCATCCTCTGACACTTCCCCACCCCAGACCTCTGGCACCCTGCAGCTGGGGCCCCAGATTTGTGCTTGATCAGGGCTTCGGAGGAGGGTGGTGGCAGAGGCACTCTGGGGGCTGTCCTGGAGGCGGCTGGTTCTGGGGTCCTCTGCAAAGTACCCATAGTATCTGGAGAGCCAGGATGTGCCATGGCCCCTGCCCCCTGCTTCCCGGCCCGCCGCCCGCGCGGTCTGGGTCCGTCAGACGTGAGTCTGCATCCGCCGCTGCAGGGGTCGGCTGGGGTCGGAGTTCTGGGAAGAGGACTGGGAGTGGTGGGAAGAGGAGGCAGAGGCCTTGCTGGCCTTGTCGAACTGCACGTAGCCGTCCTGTTTGCCGCTGCTGCTGACGCTGCTGTCACACTGCGTGTCCAGGAAGGAGCTGCTATCGCTGAGGGAGCCCCTTTGGAACTCACGCTCGCAGAGCTCAATGGACGAGCTGCCCATGCCCAGCACGAACCTCTGGCCGTAGTCGTAGAGGCGGCCCTGGCCGCTCAGGGTGCTGTAGATGTTGGTGAAGGACATGCCCGTGGGTACTCGCTGCTTGCCTGTGGGACGCAGGTCCGGCTGGCAGCTGGACAGGGAGATGGTGGGGGTCGAGTGGTGCTCCTTGAAGGTGTTGACGCTGTAGTAGCCATTGGTGGGGTCCTGGGGTGGGGGACAAGAGCAGGCAGTGTCACCAGGGGGCAGAGCCTGCTCTGAACTTCCTAGGCTGAGCAGGTCCTCCCTTACACAGGAGGAGACGAGGACAGATACGAGGAGGGGACGGCTGGGAGAAACGCAAGGGGCGGGGGCTGGAAGGGTTAGCCTGGTGGGGACACCAAGAAGAGAGGGCTGGCAGGTATTCAGGTGGCAGTGGGGAGGGCAGGGCGCTGAAGGGAGGGAAGCCGGGGGCTCTGATGGGTATGCTGTTTATGTCAGCACAATGCAAGGTCATTTGAGAACCAGCCTTTAACTGTGTTTTTGTTTTTGTTCAGAGCATGGATACTTTGTTTTACAATTTATCTGTGGGAGAGGAGAACTGTGGGACCTCAACCATAACTCTGTCCCCTCTTTAGCGTGGGGGTGAGACAGCAGGCGCCTTTGCAGGGGAGTGTCCCACCTTAGGGAGAGAATCAGCACCCATCCCCAAGGCGATCTCTGACCTTTCTCTTGTTTGCTGTCATTGTTTGTCTGGACACGGGGTTGGGCCATCCGAGCCGAAGGCCCAGATTCCACAGCCCAAGGCCAATCCTACCTTCAGGTTCTGAAACTCCTTCTCCTCTTCTTTGAGGACCTCCAGCTGCTTCAGGACTGAGTCTTGTTGGAATTCACCCCGGTCCATCTGCAACCCCAAAAATGGCCGCTCAGTGGTCAGGAGGTGGGTTAAACATCCACTTCCCCCAAGAGAAAAATGGAGAAACCAATTCGAAAGAAGCTTGCCATCTCTGCCTCCCCTCCCACCCCTCCTCCCTGCCCAACCTCCCACTGCCTCGGAGGCAGATGAAGGAGACAGAGACAGGGGAGGTGGTGGTGGTGGGGGAGGGGCGGATCCCTAAGACTGGATTTACTTCCTTTGAGCTAGGAAATCACCTCCAAAGTTCTCACTTGGATGATTCAATTCAATTCATTGAGCATTTACTGAATTTCAGGCCAAGCTCTGTGCTAAGGGACAGGCAGACACAGATTAAGAAACAGCTGTGCTCCTCAGGGCGATGGATCTGTAGATAAATAATGACAGAGCCTTGACCTCTAGGCACAGGTGGGGGTCCTAGCAGGGCAGTGGCCTTAAGAAAGAATTTCAATGAATCACAGTGACCCGGGCCATACCTGTTATTCACAGCAGTGAGTCAGATGCACTCAAAGTTTTCTTCCTTACCAGATACCAGAGAGCTCAAAGGCAAGGATCACTTCTTGTTTCTCTTTGGTTCCTCAGCACACCTGGTACAGTGCTTTGGGTATTGTGGTCACTGACCACAATGCTTTTGGGTTGGAATCATTTAATTGTGTTTTATTAATTCTTGGATTCACCAGTCCTAGCACAGTGCCTGATCTACAGTAGGGCTATTACAAATGTTATGTTTGTGTTGGATGAATGAATGAAGTTACATAGCTCCAACTTTCTGAGAATTAAAATACTAATTAGACTTAAGGTGAAACATAAAGCATGCTTGGCAAGCAGTGGGGACCTTAATTAACCTGAATAACCACAGTGATGCTATTCTGTGGCACCATAGCTGCTTGCCATGTGTCCCTTCCGCACATGACTGATCTTGGCCGGGTTCCCGCCCACTCTCTGGCAACTCACTTTCCCGGCCTCTTTGGAGCCCCACGGAATCAGCACAAGGGCTTCCACCCTTACTAACTAATGCTGCTTTTTTCATTTCCTAGTAAATGCTCTGGCTCTACGTGCATTGTAGTTCTTTTCCACCAGATTCAACTTCTAAGCTCAGCTCTCCTTGATGTAGGGCCGTAGAAGGCCCGGGGCTGGGGGTGAAGGGAGTGGGGGAATGATGGTCTCCCCAAGGGGAGAATCAGCCACAGAGCCCTCAGCAGGTCCCTCTGCCCCGGTTATCCTCCTCCCATCCTGCTCCTAACTGACTACCGAGCGACCTCCCCTCTTCCCTGAGGGTTTGGACTGGGCGTTGTAGAGACAGTCTGAGGCAATTAGAATGTCCCAATGGAAGGGAATTCAAGGTCCCATTTGGGACGAAGGACAGGCCAGGCACTTCCACACACACAGACCTGGTGAAGCTCATCTACAGAGATGTCCATTCCTTCTCAGGTCTAGGCTGCAGCCTCCTCCCTTGTAAGATTAAATGCTCTACTGTGTCAGGTTCTATGCCAGCCCCCCGGGGAATACGCGCAGATTCGGGAACGTGACCTTTGCCCTTGAGGAACTCTGAGATTACTGGGGAGACTGACCTGTAATTAGAGCAATGCACTGTAAAGGAAGAATGTGCACAGTGTTTGGGGAGAGCGAAGTGCGTAGCTCTGCCAACGGTGGGGCGACAAGCATGGAAAATTATGGAGGAGATGACATTTGAGCTGATTCTCATAGGAGAATGTGAAATTCAACTGACCAATTCAACAGGTAGAGGGACAGCCTGTGCAAAGCCTCTGAGGTCTAGGAGACGTTTCAAAGGCCAGGGATTGCAGCTTGTTGGGGCGCCTGGAGAGCCCTGTGAGTTTTGGCAGGAAGGTGGAGTTGGAAAGGCCTGCAGCCACCTCGTGGTGAAGAACCCGACGACTTGCTTGGCTGTGGACTTTACCCAGCAGACACAGGGAACCACCGAGGATTTTAAGTAGGATAGTTACAGGCTCAGATTATGTTTTAGAAGGACCCTTTCTGTGAGACTCTGGAGGGGCGACTGGGTCAAGTGGTGAAAAACCAGAATGGAGAGACCACTTAGGAGGCTGCTGTGAGTGTCCAGGAAGCTGTGACGCGGCCCAAGCTAAACGGAGAAACACTGGAGTAGAGGCAAGGCACCCATCTGAGGAATCTTTCGAAATGGAATTGGCAGGACCCGAAAATCCATCGGGTAGAGAGAGAGCAGCCAAGGAAAACGGCAGCTCAATGCAATAAGCATTGGTGAGCGTCTACCAGGGGCTGGAAGGCCCTGGAGACACAGGATGAATAAGGCGGCTTGCTCACCATCTAGTGGAGACAGATAAGGAAACAGGTGATTCGTGAGCGACACGAACAGCTAACATCTCTCCAGCGCTGTGCTCCACGGGCTCCAGGCTCTTTAGGGGTTTACCATCTAGCCCTCACCGCGGCCTGTATGGTCTTACTTTCATCCCCGTTTCCCGTATGAAGAGACGGAGGCACAGAGCAGCCCATGCTCTCTCCCCCTTCAGCATACCACCACCCGATCAGAGTGTGCACAGGGTTCTCTAGCAGTATTTCAGGTTTCTGTTTGGACAGCTGGGTAGGTTATGGTTCATCAACGGGGATGAGGAAGAGGAGGAGTAGGCTTGGGCCTGCTGGAGAAGTTATGAGTTTGCTTACGGTAAGCAAGCCAGTTCCGGAAGAGGAACTTATGTGTCTTGCAGGCTTTTTTTTTTTTGTGGTAGGGGAGCAGGGGCACGTACTGAATAGCTGTCATTTATGTGTGTAGAGTTATATGTTATGTAACAACACATTATGGCTATTTATGCATGTCTTCTCTCCCTTCTGAACGGTCAGGTTCTCTGAAAGCTGGGACTGCATCTTAGATATCTCCGAGTTGCCTAGAACACCAAGCCCAAGATAGCAGACACCCAATAATTCTTTGTTGGCTGAGAGCAGGTGCCTGGCCTATTGTAAGGGGAAAGGCGCGTCTCTACTGATGCTCTGCTTCCAGGGGGCATCTAGGGCTTTGGGAGGCCTCCAGTCCAGGACCTCCAGGGTACAGAAGTCAGGGTGGCGTGGGGGTAAGAAGCATTCTCACCATCAGCTGCTTGATGGTGGGGTGTTCCTCGGCCTCCCGGCCAGAGGCAGGCTCCTTGTGGACAATCTCCACTCGGATATCATTCTTGGCTGACACAACACCTTTGAGATCTGGACATAAAAATAGGAAAGTGTAGATGACAGATTCAGTCTGCATCCTCAGGCGTTAGGGCCTGAGATGTTAAGCCCCTACCACCCCCGTCGCCCCAAGAGTTTACCCTCCAGCCCCTGAACTCAGCCGCTTTACCACCCCTCTCCCACCAACAGAACACCTGTCTGGATGTGCTGAGGGTTGTTAGGGCCTCACTTGGCTCTTGGTTGCATGCACCTCAGCCTGTCACTGCCGCTCCCGTGGCCCAAGCGGTTGTCCTCACCCATTCGTCCACCTTACAGAGCTAGGTCCTTTCATCCTGCGAAATTCTCACCTCTTTCTAGAAGTCTTCTCTGACCCACTGAACCAGGTTCTGATCTCTTCGTTCAGAGAATCACAAATCTGACTGTTAGAAAGGACCTTAATGGTCAACCTCCTGCCCCAAGCAGAAACATTCCTGACATGTGGTAGTCCAGCTACTGTGTCAATGCTTCCATGATGGAGGCTTTCAAACGTCTAGAGGAGGCAGCCAATTTATAGTTGGAGAGCTGTTAGAAAATTCTGCTCAAATCTGCTCCCCTTTAACTGAGAGGATGGTGAGGGAGGTTCTGAGACCCTACCATTAGAGGCAGTCAAGACAGCCAAGGCTGCTTAGCTTGGGGTGGGGGGCAACTTCTTCCTCTACGCGAAGGCTGCCATGGGGTGGAGAGAGCAGGTTGACTCTGATGATTCCTTTGGTGCCTTACGCTCCCAGGATGTTTGAGTTGGGTAGGGTCACAAAAGTCACATCATCCAACCCGTTACTGTTACACATGAGGAAACTGAGGCCGGGAACAGTGGTGGCCTGCCCAAGCTCAAGAGGTGGTACTAGAAGATGCGGTCTCTATTGTTTTCACCTCTGTTCTGCCGTCCCATTTTACACGTCTGCATGTATCTATCCCACCACATAACATCAGCGCTATGCCCAGGATGGAAACTCCAGACACACACGATCTTCAAGAGTACACCAACACCAGGACTTTATTGCTAATCACTAAAGACCTTTAGACATCTGCACCAAGTGGTTCCTTGAATGCTTTTTTTGTTTTTCATGTGTGAGTGACCTGCTTTTCTGGTTAGACTAGCAGATATTGGAGGGCCAGGATGGACACCCCGCCCCAGCCTCCCCCGCCCCCTCCAAATTTTACAGGGTTCTATACAATGACATGTGTTCAAAGTGCTGGCTGACTGCCCTGTCGGGTGAAGTTCAGTTTAGTGCAGTTCACCCTCGTTTGAGGGCCCATGATGTGCTAGATGCCTGCAAAGCGCTGCACATACAGAGATGCGTTCGACCCCATCCCAGCCCGGCAGCTCAGAGCGCCGTCAGGGCCCCTGCTCATTGCACTGCTGCTTACTTGCTCTCCGGGGCAGCCTAAGCCTGGCCTTTTTCTCTGTCCCCCTCCCTGAGATCCCGGGTCTCCCTCCCGTACTTCTCTGGGAGCGGGCACAGCAGAAGGCCACGATGGTTGCCATGAGGACGAGGAAGGCCACACCAGCTCCTACGGCCACCCCGATGATGACGGCCATGGGCACAGACTCTGTGGGAGAGAAGCAGTCACAGCTGACGAGGGAGCCGACAGCCCACACTCCCCCAGGACCTCACCCAGTTCCCTTAGGCGCAGCCCCTGCCAAGCTGGGGCCCGACCGCTGCACACGGGCCCTGCTGGGAAGTGCCTGTGGGGGGTGTGCTGGGTAGGCACAGGCAGTATCCAACAAGAGTCGGCTCAGGTGGAACACGGGGTGGGGGGAGGGTGGGAGGAACTGGGCAAGACACAGAAGTGGTGGTGGGAGAGAGAGGCAAGCAGACACGAGGGTAGGGTCAGGGAGGGGACACGGGAGATGAGACGCAAGGCTGGGCACAATTGAGCTCTCTTGGGTATGAAACCAGGAATATTCTATCATGCAGCAGCTGGAGGGTCACAAGTCGTGGCTTTTCTTTGAAAAATTACTGTGGTCACTGCCCTTGTCTGGTTTGTGCTTCCCTTCCCGTTCCTTTCTCAGGTGCAAGGGGCTGGACGTGGACACCAGCTTTTAGAGTCCTCATGTCTGAGACAGCAGGGCCTTCTGGGAATTAGAAGTTGTAGGCGCCAGAGGCCCAAGTCTTAGGGGCCAAGAGAGCAGGATCACAGCACCCCCCGCTTTAAGGAGAAATGCCCCTTTTCCTTGACACACACCTCCCCTCAGTCCTGCTCCTTCTCCTCCTAGGCTAGTCCTCGGAGCATCCTGGCACCCCCACCCCCCCGACCCCGGAGAGGGGCCCAGAACTGCAGCTGGGCAAAGCCTCGCTCCCGGCTGAGCTTCTGTGGTCCGTGCCTGCCCTAGCCCAGTAGAGACGGGGATGGGGAGGGTGGGTGGGGGGATGCTCTTCCAGACAGACATGGTCCTTCTGTGGCTATATATGGGGACTGAACACATGATTTTGGGCCCTGAATGGTCCATTGGGAATAGAACTAAGGGATGCAGGCGCACAGAGACCTTCGGGCCCACCAAGTCCACACCTCTCATTTATGGATGGAAACACTGAGGTTCAGAGAAGTCAAGTGACTTGGTCAACGACACACACCTGCAGTAAAGCCAGGGCAAACCCAGGTCTCCTTTTATCCCTCCCCCAGCCCCCGCCCCGATCCTGCCCAGCTCCTTCCACTGTATCACACAGCGTCCTCCAAATCTCTCACGCTCTGTACAGCCCAGGCTCCATCACTTCTGAGCAACTTACTTTACCTTCCCTATCTGTAAAATGGGATGATACTATGCCTACCCAGGGCGGTGTTATGGGGTTTAGATGAGCTGAGGACAGGTAAAGGCCTAGGAACTGAGCCTGGCACCGCCCTATTCAGTCTCTGTTCCTGTTTCTATATGGGAAGGAGGGCTGGAGCAGCTCTAAACTTTAAAGGAAAGTTCCTTGTGGAGCTGGAGTTCCCTCCTTCCTTCCTGCCTGCCGCCCCACGTTCCTTGGTGTGGATGACCATGGGATGTTTAGGTATTCACCTTGGCTGTGCATTAACCTCTCGTTTTCTTTAAAGGGAGGAAGAAAACTGCAACCCTGGCCCTTGGAGATGCTGCTGGGAGGAGGTAGTGGGTCCCCTCCACCTGGAAGGAGCAGGTGCCTGTTGGTTGGCAGTTTTGGGGGTTATGCGGGTGCATTCCTTCCACCCCAGCATTTGCGCACAAGCTCATTCATGACCTGCCCTCTGGTGGCCAAGAGACCACACTGTCAGGGTGGTGGTGGGGGGATGGGGAAGAGGTGGGTGAGGCAGACATTCAGGGACTGAAAAACGGGAGGTGTTTGGGTCAGTCTCAACAGTCAGGAGGGAATGGACTTGACCTCAGTGACAAATAGATAGTTTGCCTTTGACACAGAGACGGCTCTGTCTCCCAGTTTTAATTCCATTAGGAAAGGAAAACTGCTTTGGAAGCTCATTGGCTCTATGCTTTTCCATTTTATTAATTTGGGTTTGATTTCGTTTCTCCTCAGATTCCTAGGACGTTTCCTTGGAAAAACTTGGTCTTGTCTCAGCTGAGCTCAGAGCCAAGGGGTGACCATGGAAGGTTACTTAGCCTCTCTGGGCCTCAGGGTCTCACCTGTAAAACTAGGGAACCAAGGAAGCAGTGTCTCAGGTGCCTTCTGCCTCTGGCATCCTGTGAGTCCACATTGTCTTTGAATTGTTCTTTCTTTCTTTCTTTTTCTTTAATTTATTTTTTTTTGTAGCTGAGTCATCCTGCCACCTGTTGGCAGCTCAGCGGCTGCTCAGCTCGGGCCGGACTCGAACTGCTGTTGCTCAGAGCTCAAACTCTTGAGGGAGCTCTTAACCAACTGAGCCACTCGGCCGGCCCACTGTCCTTGAATTGTTAACAGCTGGGGGGGCACCATCTTATCTGAAGAACTGTCCCTGAGCAGGTGGGCAGGGGCTGGGGGAGAGGGTCTGATGGGGGAAGGGGAACCCCTGGAGCGGCAGTCCCTCTGCAGCCTGCCTGTGTGCAGTTTCTCCTTGCCTGGCTTCCTGAGGTCTGACCTAGGCTGTGTGCGCTGGCTGTCCCTCTCTGGACAGAGCAGCCCTTGGACGTCCTGGAGAGGGACTGGAAGGAGGGGCTGCCCTCCTGCTCAGCTTCCTCCCCGTGTGAGGAGGTGGACTGGGCACGAGGAGTCTCAGCCATGAAGGAAAGGTGGAGATGGAGACATGTGAGATGGAGACAGGCAGGAGACACCCTCCCCAGCACCAGAAGGGGCTTTCAGGGGCCTCAGGGAGAACACAGCAGGAGGGATAACTGTTGCCTTGGTGAGCTTGCCTAAGCCCCTACTGGAGCTTGTTGAAGGAAGTGACTTAGGCCTAGCTCCTTCCGGGCCTGTGCGGAGGGTAAACTAGGGCAGAGGACCCCACATCTTCAGCATGGCCTTGGTCAGCCTTATGGAGTCAAGTTTGCCATGGCTTGATTCTCTTTCATTGGTTTCTGCTTGGAGGGTAGGGGCAATTGTCTCCTGTGGGGGCCCAAGACAGAGCAGCTCAACCCAGGGAGCCTGATGACTGCTCTGCTGCCAGGTGCCCAGGGAGGGAGGCACTACCGGCAGCCTGAGCCTGGTGGTGAGATGGCAGTGCCGTGGGGAACTGCAGGAGGAGGGGAAGAGGCAGGCAGCGAGAAGGCATGGATTAGATGGATTATGTAGGGGACAGCAGTGCCTGGAGGCCCTGACACCCTGGGAAGCCACGGCCAAGCTGGTGATGATGTTGAGAAGCTAGAAGTGTCAGGGAATGCTGTGGAATGGAGGGAGGCCAGGCGGGGCTGTGGAGTGAGATGGGGGCGCTGCCCCCAGAGAGGAGGAGCCAGGGATTCTGAAGGGAAGGGGTGTGGGAACGGAGCAGTAGGAATAAGAGCTGGAGTCCCGGCCAGGGTGCATGGAGCCTGTGGGCTCTGGTGGCAGTGAGGTAGGAGACAGGTCTCTGGGGTTCCTACACCCACGCCGGCTGGGAACCCCTCTCCCTGCTGTTCTGACTGCACTGAACCCTTAAGATGGGGGAGGGCAGAGAAGTTAGTGGCCTGCACAGGCCTCCCTACCCTCTTTGGGGTTCCCTCCCCAACTAGCCCAGATGTCCCTTCCCCCCATCCCGGGGGGTGGGGTGGGGGGTTCTTAAGTCTCCTTCCGTACCTGCTTCCAGCCCGGCTCCCGACTTCATTTCCGAACCTGTTTGGAAATAAAGCAAGCGTCCACAGCCAGGGCCTGGCTGGCCAGGGTGGGGCGGGACTGTGGGGGAACAGTCACCTGGAGGGGGCTGGGATGAGGGGGCTCCCTCCTCAGTCATGTCTCTGGCATCACCCAACAGACCCGGGCTAGCCCAACTGAACTTGGAGAGACTTAGAGACTCCAGCAGGAGGGACCAGAGGGAGAAGTGAAGGCAGGTGGGGGTCTGGGAGGTCGGGGTGAGAACACTAAAAGGAGGGCATGGGGGTGGGGGCACCGAGGGGAAGACATGGAGGATAAGCAACAGGGGATTGGAGGTTTGGGATGATGCGTGGATGATATTATGCAAATTATGTGCAAAGCATTATGCAAAGCAGCACTTATTAGGGAAGAGGTGTTGGGAGACACTGTGTGATCCACAGGGTAGCCCTGAGGCCTGAGGGACCCAGCTGGGAAACACCCGCTTGGCTCAGAGCCTCTTGCCGGGGCCTGACAGCCTGTGGGTGGCCTTCATCTTGGAGGGGTCAGGGAGTTCCAGGGCTGAGGTCCCCTGGACTGCCCTGTCAAAGGATGTCAAGGTCTGCAGCCATCTTAGGACCCAGTGTGCTGTTGGTGTCCCCAGCTTCTCTGGACCCCTCTCTATGCCCCTCCCAGGCTCCCCGCCCTCTGGTCTGTTTGAGACCTTCGAGTAGAGACTGGAGTTCGTGAGCAGGAGCTGGGCCGTCTGCACCTGGAGTCACAGTGGGGTAAGCCTTCCCCCACCCCCCGCTTCCTCCTTCCTAACAGCCCCCACCCAGCCCTTCTGTCCAGTGCTGCCCCCGGCTGTCTCCTTCGGAGCACAGTGGTCCATATGTCTCCCATGTCCCTGGGGAACTGCAGATGGTCTGAGACGGGTCCCTCCCCTACACATCAGGTGTTGGGGCAGCTCAATCGCTTCCCTTTAGCTCAGCTTGGGTGCCTCTGGGGGACTCCTGAATACCTGGACTGACTTGTCATGTTAAACAGCTGGGCCAGGTTCCCCAACACAGCCACCCTGGGGTCTCACTGTGTCCCACCCAGGGTCCTGGGCTGCCTCTCGGCAGATCATACACTCCTGATGGCACTTTGGCATGAGACAAGGGCCCATAAGGGACATGCTGACTGCACACAAGCAGGGCCTTTAGAAGGTGTTGGTGTCTCATCATGGCGATTAGTTTGGCTTGCTCTTGGGATCGCCTTTCCCTGAAACGCCGCCTTGAAGGACAACCTCCCTGAGCAGCTTTGCCCCCTCTTGCTTCCTGGTGCAAGCTCGTGCCTCTTGCCTGGGGGCAGCTGGGCCAAGGAAGGCCGCTTCCGCTGACCTACCTGCCTGGCTGCGTGGCAAGTGAGCAGGAACACTGTGACTTGTCCTCGGGCCCCAGCCCACCTGTATGTAGCCTCTGCTAGGCACTCTGTTCCCTCAGGACCCTGAAAGACTGCCTGGGGCCCTGCCCTAGGTGGGAAGGGGCCCTGCTGGTCCCACCACCCCTGAGCCCCACCTTGCTCCTTGAGCCGGATGATCTCCGTGTCGGAGCCAAAGCTGTTCCAGGCGGTGCAGTTGTAGATGGTCTGGAAGTCGGCCCTCACAATGTTGCTGATGGTCAGGGTGGAAATGACACCCTCTTCCGTGCTGACCGTCTCCACCGTGTAGCGTCCCGACGTCCCTGACTCCAGCACATTCTCCTTCCATGACCAGGCCTGCCCAGGGTGCCAAAATTAGGAGGACACCCCACCATGGCCACCCACACTGGGCCCACTGGGCCACCTCCTGCTCCAGGGCTGACACTGCCAGGCTCACATGCATGCTCACGGCCACCAACACGTGTGTACACACACGTGTACACATATCCCAACACACCACAGACATGCACACACCACACACGTAAATACACATCACAACACATGCACACACCATACCACAAATGTGTACACATACTGCAACACACACCACAAATGTGCACACACCACACACATGGTCCAACACATCTACACACGGGTACATAGGTACACATTACAACACAAACACGTGTACACACATAACCATGTTGCATCACATGCAAACATCACACCACACACAGCACCAACATGTGTACACACAGGTACACACAACACACCACAAACAAGCACACACACACACACACACACACACGCAGCTTGGGCCACCTCAGAGGGCATTTCCATTGAGAAGGGGCCTTCTGTGGATCTGTACTGGAACACCTTTTCGGGCCATCAGGGGACTCTCTGTCAGCACTCCTAGCCCCTTCCTGGGCTGGCCGTGCCAGCACCTCCTATCAGACCTTTCCCGGCACAGTGCTGCTTCTTGGCCAGAGGAGGCAGAGCCAGCCCAAGTGGCTGAGTCTAGTTTTGTTACTTTTATGTCTGCCTGTACAAATGTATTCTGAAAGTTGTGTTTGTGATAACCTTAACCTATCTTAGTTTATGAGGATGGTAGTTTAATTTTTCCCAGAGCTGTTTCATGTGTACTGCAGGTTCCCCACACACCCTGTTCGCTCACGGTGTGTGTGAAAATGTGGCCGTGCATGGAGGTCAGTGCTTAGAGAGCACTGGGAGCAGGGGGTGGCTTCTCAGAGTCAGCACTGTTGACATTCTTATTTTTAGGGGCTGCCCTGTGTGTCGTAGGATGTGTAGCAGCTTCTTGGCCTTTACTCACTAGAGCTGGTAGTTTCCCTCCAGTTGTGACAACCAAAAATGTCTCCAGACAATGCCAAATGTCCCAGGGGGGCCCAAATCGCCCCATCAGAAGCACTAGCCTAAAATTATATCTGTGAAGAGAAAGAGGGTATGGCGATGCTCAAGAGTGAAATGGGATGTTACAATGGGTATGTGGGGCACTTATAATTTAAAACAATTAAAGAGTGAAGGGAACAGGGAGGCATAGCTATTAGTTCTAGGTGTGAATTCTGCACTTTTGGTGTGACTCTTTCAGACAGTGAGTGAACTGAATGCCTGAGAAATGTGTAACAGCAATGATGCTCTAATAGCTTGTGTACAGGACGGCACCCTGAGTTTGCACAGCCTCAGCGTCCCAGCCCCAGGCATGCATAGCCCATGGTTGTTGAGCTTGTGCTCCTGGCACTACTGGACCATGAAATGCAGAACTGCCCTTTGGAGTTGGCCTGGGGCAGCCTCCCAGCACAACTGTCCTAGGCACTGGGGCTTATGAAGAATAATATCTGTCCCCCTCCTCCCCACCCCATGCTGTAAAATGTTCACCTTTCTCAGCTTTTATGCATGGGCTTCCACCAGTTTCAGGTGGACTGGGGTGGAAGATGCTCCTTTTCACAAATGCAAATACAGTAGCAAATACAGTACCTGGGAGGGCTAAGTGTGAACTACTCAGGTGGCCTTAGAGGCACTGTGAGACAAGGGTTCTGAGGAAGGGAGGGAGAATGGAATGGCATTTTTAGAGGGGAAAACTTGATAAATGGGACAGTTTTTGTTCATTTGCTACAGATGGCAGGCAGTGGAGGCTGATGGAGGGAGATTGTGGGAGGTGCAGAAAGAGGTTTGCCCATTTTAACTAAACTGCACTCTGCCTACGATTTTTTTTGCCAAGGACTGGCCTTGAACTCAGGGAAGGGAAGAAATGGTGTATCTTTTCCTTCTGCTCCCCTCACCTGCAGATGAACCCAAGGAGTACAGCCTGCTCTGAGAAAGAAGGCTGCTTGTGATTTTTGTCTTTGTGATGACTTTTCTGTTTTATTCCTTGTTTTTTTAGCTGGGCCATCCTGCCACCTGTTGGCAGCTCAGCGGCTGCTCAGCTCGGGCTGGGAATCAAACCGCTGTTGCTCAGAGCTCAAACTCTTGAGCGAGCTCTTAACTAACTGAGCTGCTTGGCCAGCCCTGTGATGACTTTTCAAGAGAGCAAGGCAGGGATACTTTCCCCATTGAGGAAGGGAAGTGCAAAGGCGGGCACTGACTTCCCAGTGGTCGCACAGCTGTGGGCAGAGATGGCCCTTGAGATGCTAAGTGTACATCCCCCCTCCAGCCCCCTCCCTGGAGCACTCACTATTCGGTCGGGTGGCGGAGTGCTCCGGATGAAGCACTTGATCTGGCCCTTCTCCCCGTGGAGGGCGTGCTGAGTCTGCGTGCTGGAGATGATGGGGGGTCCTGTTGAGGAGACAGCGTTACATCAGGGATTCAGGAAAGGCAGGTCCCTGGCTGGGCCCCTCGCGGGCAGGTTCAGACGTGTATCCCTTATTTCAACCATTCAGCAGACATTTCCTAAAGGCTTGTGTGTACAAGGTAAAGTGCAAGGCAGGGGACGCAAAGATAAATCAGGCATCAGTCATGAACCTCTTAAGGGGTCATGAGTGGGTGCTTCTAAATCAGAATGCCCAGAAGACAGGGCATACAAGGGTTCAGAATGAGTTACTCCCAACATGTGCTTCTGTGGTATGTGGGTTATTTTGAGCTAAAGGTAACAGAGACCCTGTGGGCTCAGTAGAAACTTCTCCCCCTACAAACTACCTGCAAGAATTTACATGAGGGGCCTTGCCTATAATAAGAGATGATCAGAAATAACCTTTTTTAAAAATCTACCTATAGAGCAGGGAAAGCTACTAACTACTGAACATCTGCTTTTTTTATCGTCCTGCCATGACCTTCCTCTCCTTTGAAGCTCCAAGGTGCGTCACCTTAGCCTTAGCTCAGAACGCCATATACGTCTCATTTTAGCTTTCTGTCCCTCTCCCATGTATGTGGAGTCCCCGTATGTACTTATGTAATTAAATTTGATTATTTTCTCTTGTTAATCTGCCATATGTTGATTTGATTATTCAACCCACCAGAAGAACCAGAGGAGGGGAGGCGGATGGTCTCCTTTTCCCCCACAACATAAATAACAGTGATAAAAGGTGTCAAGTGTTGGGATCACAGGAGCGTACAGATGAAGTGCTAACCTGTTTCTGAGGACAGAGAGTAGTTCCACCTGGCGATAGGGAACACTTTATGAAGGAGGTGGTCAACCTGAGAAGGGAGTGGGGGAGCTGTCCGGGAGGAAGGGGTACAGTGCTAACTGATGGTACCTCAGTCTTAGCCTGCTGTTCCATTTCAAGTCATTTTCTCCAATATCCAGTAGAGGGCGCACTTGCCTAACAAACCGGGTGTCCTGGGCTGGGAGGGGCTTCCAGGGAGGAAGAGAGAAACGTTGTGGGGTGAAGTTCCTCTGCCAGTGGGGGAATCACCCTGGACAGGCTGAATGCGCTGTGCACGTTCATAGCCTTCATCTCACACATGTCTCAGGAGATCCCAGGTGGTCCAGATGAGACCACAGCTCCAAAGCTGGCGCCAACATCTTCGCATCGTGTGTGTGTGTCTGTGTGTGTGTGTGTGTGTGTGTGTGTGTGTGTGTGTGTCCCTGTCCCTGCGCCCGCGCGTGTTGAGCCCTGAGGTGTTCTCGTACAGGGAAGGGCTGTCCACCCACCTTTGTCTCAATGACTGTATCACAGAGCCTAGCGAATTCACCTGAAGTCCAGTAGTGCTTCCTGGCCAGCCTGCCTTTGACCTCCCCTAAGTCTTCGCTGCCTGATGCCCACCTGGCAGTGAAAGGGTGATGGAGAAGCGGCTAGTTTAGCCATTTGCTAAGCCAATTTCCCGGCTGGGTGGGCAACTGAAGCAAGGGGTGAAGGGGCGGAGGCCCTGTGCCACCTCCCCAATCCCTGGGGTAAAGGCTGGGGCTGAGGTAGCAGAAAACAGAAGAAAGAGAGGCAGAGAAAGGGATATGAGGACAGGCAAAATTATGCTGGGAACAAAACAAAAATCCCTGCAAACATAATTGCTGTTTATTAGCCACCTTAATTAAACCAGATTTGCATTTCTATGAGTAGCTCCCAGCCAAGGGGGAAAAAAAAGCTACTGGGAGACACTTAGGTGACTTCCATTGAGTTTCGAAGCAAATGGCTTGGAGCTGGGTGAGGCTGATGTCAGGGACTCTCAAGATAAGGGCTTCCGCACTCAGCGGGATTCTGAGTGGGCCGAGCCCTTAGCGCCAAGAAGCCTTTGACCAAAAGGCAGGAGGGCTGGGTGTCTGAGGACCTTGATGGGGCTTTGTTCTGCTGCTGGGCTGAAAGTGATGAAACCATAATACGTTTCCTCCTTCACTTCCCAGGAGCTCAGAATCCCCTGGGGGCGTTCTCAGGCTGATGCATCTGTGTTAAAGGGCTTCTTCAAAGAAACCGGAAATCAGAATAGCGGTAGTTAAGGTTGAGGGAGTCAGAGCACAGCAGCAATAGGGTTCCTCTTCCCTTCCTGCAGATCTCGGAGTGAGCCAAAGCGGCTGACATCGCTGCCGGCTGGTCCCACAGAGGGCAATGGCCAGCAGTCTCCACCGGCTGCGACCTGCTTTGATGAGAACCCCATCATTCCGGATCCTTTCAGAAGGTCAGACCCTTCAGTCTAGTCCAGGCCCCTTTGCAGAGGTCTGCACCATCCCTCCACCTGTTTTCCAGATACCCGGGAAGGCTGGCAGGCTCCTCTCCTTGGGCCACTTAACCCACCCCTCGGCCGCAGGGCCAGATGACCCTAGTTCAGCAGAAACAAACAGCTTTCTTGTTTCACTCCCATCCCTTGGGTGTTTCTCTTCCTGGCAACCTAGGGGAGCGTGTGTGGAAGGGTTGCAGGCAGAAGAGGGGGATGGAAAGCCAGATCCTGGAGGAAGCAGATTAAACTCCGGGCAGACTCCAGGGCCCAGGCTGGGGTGCCCCATCCAAGCGAAATGTCCTTTGAGATGTGCGTTCCCTCCTCAAGAAACCACTTTAAATCTCTGCTGGGAAATGCCTGAATGTCTAAAGTGACAATGGAATGTCAGTCCCTCCTTTATCCACCGGGGGGGGGGGGGGGGGGGGGGGGTTCCTCAGAAATTAGGATGTTCCTTTAAGAGCTTCAGGCTTGGGAACCCTGGTGGCCACATGTAAGCCTGAAGGCTCCCAGTCCAGCTGGTCGTGGGGTGAGTGGACTGGAGCTGCCGCCACAGTCACGGGCCAGCACCGCCCAGTGCCCTGCCAGAGCTGGCAGGAGGAGAGGCTGATTTCACCAGGGCCTGGCGCCTGAGCTGAGTGTCAGACACCGGAGCGGCAGGAAAAGGCTGCAGCTTGTGTTGCCATGGATATACAGAGGCATGATCAGATGCTGTTATTTTTAGCCCTGCAGTGCCAATTTATTGGTGGCGTCCTAGGGACACACAGGAAAGGCAGGAAGTCTCCTGAGTCAGGGTGTCTGCCCAGGACAGGTAGCCTGTAAGTACTCTGGGGTCTGGGTAGATAATCCCCCTCTCTGGGGCTGCCACAAGCCTTGGGAAGGAGAGAGGAAAGGAAATAGATGGAGTGGGGCTGTCTAACGGGGACAGCAGAGGGGGATGGCAGAGAGACCACCATGTTCGTTTTCTAGCGAAGGGGGAGCATAGGTGAGGCTGTCAGGGGGCAGCTTCCTGAGTCCAGATGAAGCGGACTGGGCACATTTCTAGAACTCGGCTCAGCCTCTCCCTAGGGCCCTGGCAGACTGTGGTGGGAGCAGGGCTTGCAAAGCGCCATGGGCATGACAGACGTGAGGCAGGACACCAGAAACTCAGTCAAGTGGGGAGGTTTGGAAGTGGCAGAGGGACTTGGCCTTAGTGTTTCTCACCCTCTCAAACCAGCGCCTTGCATTCCAACCAAGGCCTAGGCACTTATCATAGCAGGGACAATGGATTTCTGTCCTGGTGCCACAGCCATCTTGGGCCTAACTTGAGCTGGGTTTCAGCTTCTTCATGACCTTCTACACCCCGTTAGCCAGGCCTGGTCTCAGCCCTGTCTCCAAAATGCTTCCTATAGTAACCATCTATTAGCTCACACTGTGTCCTTAGAGAGATATGAAAACACTCTCCTGCTGGAATGATTTTTATTTTATGTAATAAGACACCTTCCCTTCCCTTAATGGGACCCCCGGATCGCTTGGTCTTGTGGGGATGGTGACAAGTCTTCCTGGTTGAGCTGCTCTAAGGCAGTGGGAAGAGGCCAATCAGGAGTCCAGAGGTGCGCGTGGCAATTCCCACCAGGGCCAAGGGCGCAGTCAAAGGGCAGGTATGGCTTTGACTGCCCAGTGACCCCAGGACCCTTTTTTCTTGGCCAGGACAAGATTTATCAGCTGCCACTCTTAGGGCTGAGATGCCTTAGACGATAACAAAGAAGGAGGGAGGTGACCAGAAAATTACCCAGGTCCTTCCTCACGTCAGGGCTGGGCTCTGACATGAACTCGATAAGGTGGACATCATTGCTATGCACTCATAGCAAGGCCCAGGACTGATGACAGCCCCTTGGGGCACTGCCTGGGACCAAGATGCCTTGGGTCCCTCTCCGCTTCCTTTCTCCCACTCCCGGCCCTGGCATGAGTGGGGGTCTTACCATTGACAGTCAGGGTCACCTCTCGCTCCCCGGCTCCCACCCGGGGCACCACCGCTCGGCACACGTACTTCCCAGCATCTTCCTGACGGACGGCTTTGAGTGTCAGGGTCTTCTCATTGCTCAGGACCTAGGAGAATCAGGGAGGATCAGACATGAAGAGTGGGTGCGGGCTCTGTCTGTCTCTCAGAACCAAAGGGTCTGAGAAGCAGGCCTGTTGGAGTATGACAGGCCCGGCTCCAGCGTCTCAGTAAAAAGCAGGGCTGGAGTGGGAGGCAGACGTTTACCACGCATCACACCCCCGTGGGGGAGCCCAGGGTACAGAGCTCACAGCCACTCTATGTGGCTGAAATGCTACATCCCGCTGCAGCCTTCGGGGTGGGCGCATGAGATGCGTGTGGAGGAGGAGGGGGCTCCCTGGCTGAGCCCTGAGGTGTTCTCGTACAGGGAGGGGCGGCCCACCCGCCTGGGCCAGGCTGGCCATGGGTGAAATGACCCTACAGCTGAACTTCTTTGAGGGTCCCCGGACCCTCCTTTTCTGAGCCATTTTCAGTATCCCACTGGGATGTGGTTTGGGGTGAAGAAAATAGTCTTTGGCATTGGCTGGCTCTGAGTCGGAATCCTGGCTCCAATGGTGACTCCCTGTGTGGCTGTGGGCAGTGACTTATCTTCCCTGATGCTGCCTCCTTGTCCCTACAGTGGGAGCGGTGAGCTCCCAGGGCAGTGCAGCCTCTGGCGCAGAGCCCGCTGGCCACATGGAGGCTGGTTTCCTTCTGCCTCTCCTCCCCTCCCACCTCCCACCCAAGGCTCTCTCGCTGGTCCTCTTGAGACAAACTCTTATGCACACTGAAGAACATGCACGTTTTAAGAGAGGGACTCAGGAAGAGAGAAAAGCTTAACCGAAAAGCTAAAGGGTCACTTAACTCTGGGGAAAGTTGAAAAGCTGTCCTACCTTTAGCGTAATGGGTGACCACTTGCTTTTCTCATCAAATTCATGACCGAAACCCTGTAATGACTGCATGTATTTAGGGCTGAGGAGGTGCATGGAGGTACCTGGGGTCCCTCTCCGATTTCTGGAGTCCTTCCTTCAGCTCGCTGGAGGCTGACACCCCCAATATGAGTGAGAGGGGCCCTAGAAGGAAGTTCCCTCCCTGCCTGCGGTCCCCCGCCCCTGCCAGAGGCACCTGGGGTCTGAGCGGCAGACTCACCACGCCGGAGCCCCGCTTCATCCAGACGATGGTCAGGGATGGGTTTCCTATCCAGGCGCAGCTGAAGACGGCATCGGAGCCCAGATCCACGAGCAGGGACTGGGGCTCTGTTGTCATCCTGGGCCCGACTGTGATGGGAGGAAGCAGGAGACAGGGCTCTGGGGACCGTCTTTGCTGCTGCTTCCCTTCCCCCACCCCAGCCATGCACGTGTGCTACCTCCGTCCACTCCAGCTCCTTCCCTTCCCTTTCAGTCCTCTGCCTTTCTGGGCCTGGAGTCAGGCAGTAAGGAAGAGACCTTTCTCCCAGAGCCCAGCCCCCCTCGGGCCTACCGCAGGAGTAGGCAGCACTCGTCTTAGGAAAAAGGCACTCTGGCCCCATTTGTGCCTGGATATGCCCTCAGGACTCTCCCACCCCTCTCTCTGTCCTGGTCCTAGGAAGCCCCCATCCCAATTTGTGGGTAGAGGGAACTTCCTCCTGCCACAGAAATCTTGGGCCTAGGGCTCTTCATGAGTCTGCCCTCAAGTCAGCTAGCTGCTCCCTGAGCCTTCCAGTTCCCTCCTAGTGGCCCTGAGAGAAGCAGAGGAGGCCAGGCAGCTCTCAGGCTACCCTCTGTTGCAGTCCTTCGCAGCCTCTCTTTTCAGCGCCACCTGTTTCCCATGGCCCTGCTAAGTGTTAGTGAGGTTATTGGAGGCTCCTCTCTGCCTTCCTTCCATTTTCTCCACCAGGACCCTAAGCCTCCAACAGACCAAGCCTGGTCCCCAGAACGAGTGTGACGGTGGATTTCCAGGCGTGGCGATGGAGGGTGTGCAGAGAGCTGCTCTCAGAGAGCAGAGGAGTATGAAATCTGGGCTCAGGAGCCTGGATTAGTCCCTTGATGTAGAAAGGGCACACAGCACACTCCCTGCGGAGGCTGTTGAGGACAAGCGGCGAGTCAGGTGCAAGGAAATTCTGTGTAAGTGCTTTTAAAGCTGGAAAGGGCAGTAGAGGAGCTAATGTGAATTACAAGCTGTGAGGTCTCTGCCAGGCCACCCGGGAGGAGGGGCGCATCTGTGAGCCTTGAATGGGAGGCAGTGGGCTGGGTGGACAGGCAGTGGATTCGTTCAGAGCCTGGTCTCAGTTCACATTCTGCCACTTCTTCACTGGGTGACCTCCGGTCTCTGTCCCCTCGTCTGGGTAATGGGAACAATTCCTGCCTCTCTGTGTTGTTTGGAGGGTCGCCACATGTGGAGGCGCTTTGCAAAGTGCGCAGCTTTATGAGCTTGCGAAGCGTGGTTACATTGTGGACAGTGAACCCAGTGCCTGCTCCCCAGGGGCAGCCCCTCAGACGGTGGCACTCACAATAGACGTCCACCGTGCGACTGATGTTGGTGCTGCCCAGGGCGTTGGTCACCTCGCAGGAGACAGGCTCCGAGAAGTACGTGTAGTCCACGGTGGTCCGATACACTTCTCCGGATGCTTCCTTGATGATCTGGCCCCTCTTGGCCCACCTGCAACACAGGCCCCATGGGCTTGTGTCACCTCAGACGGCAAGGATGTCCCTCCCTCCCCGGGGACCTTCTCTTTGGAAGCTGGGTGCATCCAGCCCACAGGAAATTGAGGCCTGGCTTGGGACAGTATGGGGCAGGTCCCTGTGGGGGTCCCTCAGGCGAAGTCTCCACAGAGGGATTCCTTCCAGGGATGGGGAGCTGTCAGTGATAGAGGCAGTGGGCTTTGGTGTGAGGGTCACCAGGTGGTTAGTGGCACTGGACAAGGGGGTTATTCTGGAGGGAGACGAGCTGGCTCTCCAGTCTGGCCAGCCCATCTGACTGGCTAGCCGCTAGCCGATGGATAACCCAACTGTCAGTCCTCAGGCAGCTTGGCCATCCTGCTGTGAGCTCTGTCAGGGACCCTGTCCTGGGCCACATTGGAGAAGAAGGAGGCTGAGTCCATGACCTCAGAGGCCATGCACACATGCATGCCTGCACACACATGCATGCACACGTGTGCACACACATACAGGAACATGAGGCTCCAGGAAGCTTGATTTCCAGCCAAGGCGAGAAGCTGATGGAGAGATGTTAGTCCCAACTGCCCCTCCCTCTCGGCCGGCTCGCTCAGATCTCCTGTCCCGACCCTTGTTCCCAGGATAGGTCCCCTCATGGTGCTCCCTTTCTCCCTGAAAGCCCTTTCATCCCCCACCCCCAGGGATGGCGCTTGCTTTTTTTTTTTAAGCTGAGCCATCCTGCCACCAGTTGGCAGCTCAGCGGCTGCTCAGCTTGGGCCGGGAATCGAACTGCTGTTGCTCAGAGCTCAAACTCTTGAGTGAGCTCTTAAACAACTGAGCCACTTGGCTGGCAGGCGCTTGCTTTTTTTCTGCCCAGTATCTGCCCTTCCACCCTGGCTTCCCTCCTCAGAGGCCACAGCTCCACCCGTCCTGGTTTGGTCAGGGAGGCAGGAAGAAGGCTTTGCTGGCTTCTTTCATCAGCCAATCACCTGATCAGTACCAATAGAGGGGAGAGACCGAAAAGCCTTGGGCCTGTCTTGGTCCTGGCCTGGGGTGGTGATCACTGCACTGGACTTGCGACCGGCAGCCTGCTACCTGTGGGGCAGAGCTAGCAGCCCCCAGGGTGTGTGTGTGTGCATGTGTCCAGGTGGGGGCCTTCCTTACACGTCCCCAAGGAGAGAGTTCATAGGTTCCCCCTGGTTTAATCCCATTGTGGACAACGCTCGCTTTTTTAAGTCACGGAACTTCCAGCCAGGCTCCTGCTGCAGTTCAAGCTTATTTTGTGGTGTATGTCTTTACCAGCACTGGAGCAGGTCTTTGGCCCCCACAATTATTACCCTGGGACCATGGCTCCCTGTCACCACAGCTTCCCTGCTGGCTCTGCCTTCACCCCCATTGGTTCTTAATTTGGGAGCCTTTCCTGGTACCCCAGAGGCCTGTCTTCTGTTCTTTCCTCTATCATTTTCCAGCCGAGTCCACCCCTCCAGACCCGAGAGACGGCTATCTCTCGGCATCACTCGGAGCTCCCAGGCTGGCACCATGTGGTTATTATTGTGAATTAATATCACGTAATTATTAAGAACACGATTAATAATAACAATTATAGCTTAACAACAGAGCAAACCATGCTCCCTGAGAGCTTAAGGAGCTTCCCAACAAACCATTATGAGTTATTCATGAATCACTTCAATTTCTAACTTTAATTTAATGACCAGACTTAATAGGCACAGCCCCTGCCTGAGGCAGATGAATTCAGTCCCAGACATACAGTTGGGGATCTGTGTTCATCCCCTACTCCTTCCATTCTGCTGAAACGAGGGGGTCAGGGGGTGCGATGCCAGGCAGCTGGCTGTGCTGGGAGGAGGGCGGGGCCAGCCCCTCCTGCTCTGCTCAGGCCCTTGCTTCTGGTTGCTGACAGGGCAGATGCTGGGGGTGGGGGTGGGCTTGGGCCCAGTGAGCTGGTTCTGATGGGCAGTCCTCTTCCATCATTGGAGGGGTTCCTGGAGAAGACAGGGCTTTCTCCCCACCCATCCGGGATCCCACACAGTGCACGTTGTGGATGCTGGAAGCTGTACCTGCTTGACCCTGAGGAGATCAGGAGAACTGCTGGGGCTCCCACAGGTTTGGAGCCCAGCGGGACAGCCAGGGGACTAAGCTTTCTTGTCCCCGGCAGAGCTGTGCTGCCTGAGCCCGGCCACCTGTGCAGCAGCTGCCCTTAGTTCCCAGGCCTGTTTCTTATCTTAGAGGCCAAGGAGGACAAGCGGGAGGAGTTCTCAGACTATTCTCTCCCAGGACCATGGCAGGAGCTGGATGTGGGGGCTGAGCCTTCTGGGGACACCCTGAGAGTCTCCTGCTCACATCTCATTTAGGCAATCTCCTTTTTGCTCATGTTTATTCCCCTCCCACACCAAAAAAACCTCCTCTTGTGGGGATCCCTTCCAGAACCTCAAACCGCTCATTCAAGCAGCTGGCCACAGGATCAAGGGTGAACTGGGGGGCAAGACCCCCTGCCCTGATCTCCACCCCTTAGCTCTTCTCTTGGTTCTTTGGCTTAGCTTCCTCTTGCTTCTGTCTCCTCTTGTCCCCTCATTCTCCTTCCATCTACCTACCCACTGCCTCTCCTTGCCCCTCGGAACAGGAGTCATGCTAAGCCTTTCCTAATCAGTGTCTAATTTGACCTAAGCGAATGTAAAAGGGTGAATTATTTACATCACAGATTCAGGGGGCCTGGCATGTCACAACGCACAGGCTGTCCTCCAGTAGCCCCAAGTTTCACAATGTGTAGAGGTCCCTAACCTGTACCTGCGGGGTCCCTGAGGGAGCCTCAGAGGTGAAACAGGTGGGGAGATGCACTTCATGCTGCGCTGGAGGCTGTTCTCATCCAGGCTCCTCCTGGTCCCCAGGGGCAGCCCAAGTGACAGCTGAGCCTGGCTGGATGCGCGCTCATACCCACCCATATCCTCTTTCTGGGAGCTGGGGCAGAGGAGGGCATATGTCTAATTTCCAAGATCACAGCCTCTTATGTAAAACAGGGAGGAAGCAATCGAGAAGGATGGATGTAAAGACACAAAGATCTCTGTAATCTTGTCAAAGTCAGTTGGGAAAAATCGATGTGCTTATGTGATGAGATTTCCTGAAGGCTTTCCTCTTGGATCCCAACAGGGCACCTAGAACGACCTGCTGGGCAACACCTTACTGAAGCAAAGGGGTTGAGAGGGTATGGGTGGGCGCAGGCACCCCCGCCTACTCTCCCCACCCCTGCATTTTCCTGTGGCCAGAAAGACTCCCCAAAAGAGTCAGGAGTCCGGAGGGAGCCCTATCCAGTCTGAAGCCTTCTCAGGGCCTTTGGCTAATTAGGAGGCCACGGGGAAGGTGATAAGTAAGCACGAGTGCCCACCCAAGGGGAACCCACCCCACAGCTCCTCCCCTGGGAGAGGGGCTGACCTTGACTGTGAGCTGCAGGGTTGGATGGAGGCGAGGGACCCACAGGAGACCCAGAGCCTCTGTTTGTTTGCTTGCTTGTTCATTTGTTAACTTTTTTAGTTTGGTTTTTTTAAAAACAAACAAACTTTGAAATGATAGAAAACTTGCAAGAATATGCAAATAACTGCCCTCTCTTCCCTTCACTAGATTCACCTGTTGTTACTACCTTGCCACATCTGCTTCATGTGCACTTACGCCTTACTGCCATCATCATCACTGATGCTCTGCTCTTTGGAGGGAGGTGACCCTGGGACTCAGGCCCATCAGCCTGGTTTCTTGGGTCTTTGTTCGCCCTGTGCTGGGCGGAGGGCAGGTGTGAGGTGGGGATGTGGCTAGGTCCTGGAGCACAGCCCTGCCCTCCATCTAGCCTCCCATAAGTAGATCCTCCGATGACATGGAGCCTGGCAGTGCAGAGAAACGGAAAGTGGGAGTTGTCTACTCTGGTATCTGGGGACCAATAGGCATTCCTGGGATGCTGTGAGGGTCACAGTGGGCTGTCTGCCCAGTTGGTCTGGAGGTGTGAAGAGCTGCCAGCAAAACTGGCATTAGGGGCATTTTCTGAGCACGTGGTGCCTGGGATTTAGGGGTCATGAGCAGAGAGCAGATAGCAGAGAGAAGCCCATCTTGTCAAGGGGAACCGGGCCTGGCAGGTGCAGGGTGGGAGCCCAGAGAAAGGGGCTCTCTGCGTGCTTTCTTTCTACATCTTTAGTCACTTCCAGGTAGACGCTGCGTCCCGCCCAAACCAGACCTGCCCCTGGACCTCCTGGGCTGCATGATTCCAGGGAGCCTTAAGCCCAGTGAACAGCTAAATTGGACAGGACAGTTAGGTTTTCATCCTATTTTAAAATACCCTCAAGGATAAAGACTCTGCCTCTCTCGATTGCTGGTCGCCATGTTGTTTCGTTATCTGCACTGCAGGGGGCGCCGCTTCATGTCCAGCCAGAACCTCTGGCCGCCTCTGGTCCGTTGCCTCCCATTCTGCTTCTGGAGCTGCACTGCTTCTGTCTTCCCTGTCCTCTACCCCAGCTGGCTGGCTTAGTTCCTGTTCTGGGACCATTAGCATCCCTGGCATTGGCTGACGCTGCAGCTTAATAATCCATCTCTGTGGCAGAAGTGACATTCTGGGCTCCTCCTTCAGGTCTGGGCTGATGGGAAGGGATGCGTGGAGATAGGGCCATGGTGAGACCCCCTAGGAGGTGAGGCCTGAGTCTGCCCCCGAGCGCCTCTAGAAATCTCTGAGAAATCTTGTGTGGTGACGGTGCACAGGCAGGAAGGTGGGCAGAGGAGCAGCTCTGAGCATTTATCCAGTTAGTCAGCCAGCATTATGGAAGCACCGGTACATGCCACACACTGTGCTCCATGCTGAGAACCATAAGTGACACAAATTGCAGTTCTCGCCTCCAAGAATCTCACTCAACAGGGAAAGACAAGCATGTAAGAGATAGTGATGTTTTTATCCGTGTTGTGAGCCAGGGATGCACGAGGGGCCATGGGTGTGAATGGTCCCAGGTGCCCACTGGACAGGGCCAACTGTCCCAGAGATCCCCTTTTACCCAGGTGAACAGTTTGGTGACACAAGATGAGAATCCAGTGCTGATCTTACTGGTTCTCCTGGTGGTTCTAACTTTTTTTTTTCCTGAGACTCTCTCCCTCTTTTCAGAAATAAGGGATCCACAAGCTATTCAGAGAGAAGAGGTGATGTCTCCAGTGGGAGGGAGTGTATGTGTGTGTGGAGGAGAGGAACTCCACCTGGCCATGGTGGAGGGGAGAAGGTGGGAGGACAGGAGCCCTCACCTTGCTGGGGGCGGATGGAGGTGGCAGGGAATAGAGAAGGATACTGAGTACCCGCAGGGAACCACGCACTGTGCTAGGTGCCCAGGACCACCAGCGACAGCTCATGTCATAGGCAGGGGTGTGGAGGGCCCAGCGACCGGGCGGTGCCTCCTCAGCAGTGGCTCTTACCTGTACTGGGTGACAGCTGGGTTGGCCTTGGCAGAGCAGTGGAATGTGACGACATTGTCTTCCAGTACTGGCTGTGGTTCCACCGACAGGTTGACAAGCGGGGGGTCTGCAGAGAGAAGAAATTCCCTTGCAGACTTGGAGCTGTGGCCTCAGTTTTGGAAAAGAACAAGGCAGGAAGACCCCCTGGGTACATGGAGGGTAAAGACTAGAGGTTCCACGACCCATGACCCTGGGGACCCTCAGAGCAGCCACCACTCCAGTGGTCCCCAGAAAGTTGGGGCCTCAGCAAGGGGATCCTCCGCTCCCTGGAGGTGCCTTCTTCAGGCAGTACTGGTGATGGGGTCAGGGTTCCCTCTGTGGATTCAAGGCCTGGTGTTTAAATGAACAGCCAGCCAGGAAGTGTGGCTGCCTGGCCCCCAGGATCACGCTGCCCATCTTCCAGCTTTTAGAGAGAACAAAACACTTCAGAAAGGAGAAGGGGGAGCGGGGCTACAAGGGCATGAGGGGGAGTATGGACCCTGAGCCCCATTTAAATACGAACTGTCTGTTTTTGAAATGTCTGTTTCATGTCTCTTTGTGTAAAGGTTCTGGTGTATCCATTAACTTGAAAGTGGCATTTACACCCTTTCATCAGCCTAATCATCTCTGCTGCGTCCTGACTGGCATCACCCAGCCCTCAACAACCCAGGCTGGGCTTGTCTTTCTCCTTAACATGATGAGAGCTCTGAAGTGCTAGACGGTGGGAGGTGGAGGAGATAGGGAATTGAGAGAGGGAGACAGAGACAGAGAGACACACAGAGAGGTCCGTACGGAAAGGATGGGAGGCAGGCAGAGAGACACCTACAGTAGGAGAGAGACGATGCGGGGCGGGCGAGATTGAGAAGCGCAGAGGAAGGGTAAGAAAAAAGGCCTCGAGGAGCAGAGAGGTGGAGACAGACACACAGACTGACATACACAGAGACAAATCTGACAAAGATTTCAGACTAAAGACAAGAAGACCAAGGGAGACCAAGCATACAGAAACAGAAAACGACAGGATATCGGGGAGGAGGACCAAACAGAATAATGAGCAACAGAGAAAAGAGATAGGGAGCAAGAGACCCTGAGAGGCACAGAGATGGAAATAGAGATGGAGGGGTCCACGGCAGAGAGGCAGCGGTGGAGTATCAGCCCAGAGAATGGCCTGGAGGCAGCCGGCCCGCCTCTCCTGAGCTCAGAGTTGCTGGCTTGGGACCCTCTCCAAAAGCCAGTGTCACCTGTGCTCCTGGCATGCACCTGCCTCCCGGGCCTTGGCGCCTCAGGCGTCCACACTCCAAGGAGAGGTGATGACAGCCAGTGCCCACCCTTTCCTGTCATGCACGGAGGTCTGGCTAGAGTTCATCTCTAGGTGAGTTCAGAGGGCAGTGTGGTCCCTGTGGCCTGGCCAAGGCCCTGGGCAGCCTCTTCTGGCGTCTTCACCAATAAACAGAGCACATTGTTGGAAGGTCATGAGGACTTGCTAGGGGTTCAGCCCATTTTCAGGAAAAGAAGTAAAGGAGCCAGTTTCTCAGAGACCATTGAGAAAACATGCCGACGCCTCTGGGTGCACGTGGAAGGGCCCCAGGAAGGGAGCAGGACTCTAGCCTGCCTGGCTTGGCTTCTGCTTGAAATGACAGGTGGGGTCTTGAGCGCCTCTGTGAGAGACCCCAGCAGAGTTGGGGTCATTTGATCACTTGGCCCCCCCCTTTGTCCTGCTGGTGCTCAAGCTGTGTGCCAAGCCTCCCTACGTAGTGCTGGGCCTGGGGCCTGGGAGATGTCCCCCAGGGGTTGTGCTGGCTTCTGCAGACAGCTGGTTGAGACATGGGTTCCTGAGCAGCAGGTGGCTGATGGTGCTAGGGGACTGTGCTCCCACATTCTCCCCCAGTTCCTAATGGGCCCGCCATCCCGGGAGCACCTGCTCCTGGAGCAGCTGGCTTGCCTGCCTTTTCCTGGAGCATTGCCAGGGAAGTGACAGGTATTTCCATGATCTCAATCTGTTTTTAGAGTATAGATCAAGTGGTCACAAAGATGCATGTGGCAAGAACTAGCCATGAGAACTCTCCTCCCACTTCCCAGGACAGCTACAACCCCCAGAACCTTGCAGCCATTCCCAGCCAAGGACCACCAGCTTCCAGGGCTAGACTCATCGGGAGTCCCACCCAGCCTCCTCCCATGCAGGGCTGGCAGGCTGAGCTGAGCACTAGTGGGACCCTGAAGCTCTGATGGCACCACCCCCAGAGATGAGGAGACTCAGGGAGGAGCTTGCCTCTCACTGAGGGTTGGAGAAACATGTCCTGAGGCACAGGCCTTTGGTAATTGCCATCTGGGTCCGAATAAGTGGCTGGCTCAGTGTCCTCACATTATGAATCAATACTGAGAGGTGGAGTGGAGTGCCTCCACCCAACTCTTGTTTCAGGAGGTGATGGCGCCAATTAGAACTTGGGGGGGCAGTTCCAGGAGGCCCATCGCCACCTGGGTGTCCTTTGTTGAATGATGGTCTTGGGAAGCAGGGAGATGGAGCGTGTACCTACTGGGGGCCCTTCTTACTGCCTGAGCCCCTCCTCCATCGCATACCTGCCATTCTCAGTTTATCTCGTGGAAGTAGGTCTCCTGCAGCTTCCCTACCTCTTGGCGATATCCTCCATACCGGGCATGTCCTGCAGGGCCTTGGGAGATTGGGCCCCTAGGAAGCATTCACGCTGCCCACTTTCACCTGCATCTCCACCCCTGGCCCACTGGTGTCCGTGTCCTTCTCTCCACCCCTCTCCTCTGGATGTACAGGATATGAATTTTCAGGAGGGCACCAGGCTCCAGAGGCATAAATAGTTTATGTCATATCCAACTATTAAACATGATTTTAATCCCACTTGTGATGTCGGCTGCATAACTTGCAGAGGGCAGCTTTGATGTAGCTGGTGAAACCGAGATCACATTGAACAGATGTTACAGCTGAGAGTCTGTTAGTATTTCCATCAGCAACCTGAGCGTGTGCGTGTGCATGTGCATGCGTGAGCACGTGTGTGTGTGTGTGTGTATGTGTGTGTGTTCTGGGAAGTGTTACATGGAGGAGGGGGTGGGAAGAGAGAAATTCCATGACTCAGTGATTTTATAGCACATCCATTTGCAACTTGGCAGCTGGATGCAGAGTCCAGATGTAGTGAGACTTTGGGGGTGTTAAGCTTTCTCTCCCATTACTCAATCTGGGGGCTTTGTCTTCCGTTGGGTAACATATAAAGATCAAGGGAAACAAACAACAAATGTGCTTTTGCTGAATGTGGATGCTTCTTGGTTGACTGAGAAAATGAGAAACTTTGCAAAGGCAGCTCTGATCCAGCCCATGATGTCCATAGTAAGCAGCTGGATGCTTTTTGAATGAACAAATGAAGAAATGGAGGAGGAAGGCAGGGGAAAGGGTGGGTGGAGAGAGCCTGTGCTTTTGCTTGGCATGCACATGCATGCGCAAACACATTTGGGGGGCGGGGGGACAAATGGATGGAGACCTGTCCCCTGGTGGGGCTGTTGGGGCCCTGAGGAAGGGGCAGCCATGCCCCCATGACTATGCCTGGTAACAACAGCTAACAGGTACAGAGTAATCACCATGTGCCAGGCACTCTGCTAGGGATGATTTAATTTCATCCTCACAGCATCCCTGTGAGATAAGCATTGTTATCTCCATGTACCGATGACAAAACTGAGGCACAGAGAGGTTTAATAACCAGGTCAACTGTGGCAGAGCCAGAATTCAAACCGGGAAGAATGCTGTGGCCTTAACTAGGACCCTGTACTGCCTCAGATGGGGCGGATCTAGGAAACCAGGCACCTCAGTTCTCCGCCTCCCTCTGACCTCATTCCCGATGCCTCCCTCCTTATGTGGTTGAGACGTCCTTGGAAAGAAAGCCAGAAAGGCCCAGAGACCTGGCAAAGCTGGCGTCCTCCTCCGACGCAGACTGACATCTGTGCGCCCCGGTAAATTGATCATCTCATTAGAGTGCATTTAGAGCCACGTCTTTCAATAGTTGGTGGCCGTTGTATGATGATGACTTTCTTGTTGCCAGGAGAGGTTCTCCTGGTGTGACGGGTAATGGCCTGGAGCAGAAGCACTGCCTCTTCCGGGTGTCTCCCTGCCAAGGCCCAGGCCACTACTGTGGGTGCCAACCAGGTGGTTTCCTGTGTGCAGGATTCGTAGCTGCCACAGGCCTCCTGACAAGGTGGGGATTGGTGCGGGGAGGAGGGAAGAACTGCTCAGTGCCCATAGCTGGCAGTCGGAAGCTTGGATATCTTGCGCCTCCCACCCTCATGCCTCCTGGATTTGGCTTGTGTCTGGAGAGAGCTCTGATTCATGGTAAATCCTAAGGCAACAAGGAGCCTTGGACATCATTCAGTCCAATTAGACAAGGAACTGGAGTTCTCAGGGCGAAGCAAAAAGCTCCGGCCTGCACAGCTCATGGGTGATGGAGCCTTTCAAATAGACCTGATGCCCACAGCTCCTTGCACGTTCTCTATAGCTGGGCATACTGCTCTGTGCCAGAGCTGCTGCATGGAAGAAGCAGGTGGGAGTGGAGAACCAGGGCCTAGACGAGGGCCAGCGCAGGAAGGCATGCCTCTCAGGGTGACCCTGAAGTCACATGACCCTCAGAGTGAGCGCCTCCCTTCCATGACCCTGGTCCTAGGCCTGGCAAGAGGCCTGCTGTTCTTTGCTCTCACTGAGTGAAGAATGGAAGAAGAACCCTCTGCTTGTTGTGGATGGGGGACAGCGGGGCTCATAGCTGGTGAAAACAGTGAAGATAAAGCGTCTCCAAGAATTCAGCTGCTGTGTCTGGTATTTACAGCAAGCCCAGCTGAGATTACAGCCGTTTCTTCTGCCCTCTGAAATGTAAGTGGTATCTGCCAGGACTCTAGACACTGGGTGCGAATGTCTGTTCTTAGGCTTCCAAAATGGGCTTGAGAAACCCGAGGACACAGATCTCTGGAGAGCCACGTGGAGCCATGATCCAGAAGCCTTAGATGCACCAGGGCTGTTGGGAAGTGTTTTTAAATGAATTTGATTTAAAATGACTAAAATGGTATGGAGGAAATGAATGCCAGCCTGCGGCTCTAGCTTCGTCCTTCAGAGCCTACGACTGAAGCCGCCGCCAGCACATGGTGGTGTCACGCTCCCCAGCAGAGGGGGGATGTTGAAGAGAAGAAAAGTCGATTTTTGGGTGCTAATAGTGTAAACCTTAACGGGTCTAGTGCTGAGAGTAAGGCCACTGAAGTGCCTTTCTGAGCTCTTCTTTGTTCTCTGGGACTGACAGGCACTTTAGGGGACCTTTAAGAGACATTTAGGGGTCTCCTTTAGGTGACTCCTCCAACATGATGCTGGAGGAACTTGTAACAACTGATACTCGCTAAGGACACCCCGTGTGGAAGCATAGAAGAGGGGTTACCAGCGTTGACTCTGCAAAGCTAGGCTGCCTCCATTTGAAACCTAGGTGGCCCTGGGCAAGCTAATCAGCCTTTGGGGGCCTTGGTGTGCCCAGATAGGGCCCACAATCATACCTACTCCAAACGGTTGTCGTCCAGACTAAATGAGATGAGACATGCAGAGCACAGGCTGACTGACTTCTTCCTCTCCTCTCCTTGGCTGACCCTTTCATGAGAGCTCCCCACAGATCCCCTAGAGGGTATGGTGCCAAGTCTGGAGCTCCGAGGGCCCATCAGCTCCCAGCACCTCTGTTCTGAGGATGGTGTGGGGCCACCTGGCGAGGCCCGCAGGGCCAGGGGTTGACCAGGATATTTACTGATGTGGAAGTTCTACCTCATACACATGTGGAAATGTGGCTTAAATCTGTCGTTTGCCAAGGATCGTCATCTGAGATGTTTTTACTTTAGGTGACAATAAGGACAAGCTGGTCCTTTAGGTGCCCACAAATATAAACTTGGCCAGTCCACGGAGCTGTCTGACCCAGTTCCTACCTTCCGTTCATGCAGGGAGGAAGCCTGAAGGAGTTGGGGTGGGGCTCTGGTGAGCTGGTTGTCCATGCCTGGTCCCTTCCCCCACTCCTGTTCTAGGCAGGGGTGCAGGTGGTCCCCTCCCTGGCCTAGGCTGGGTCAGTACTTACGCTGAATGTCAATGGTGACGGAGGTCTCCTTGCCTCCAGGAATGGCTTTGTTGGTGGCTCGGCACACGATACTCTGCCCGTTCTCCACGTCTCCGGGGGAGATGAAGAGGGTGCTCACGATGCTCTCACGCTTGCCATCACGGAGCAGGGTCTGGGGGGTAGGGAGAGAAGGCCCCACATCGCTAGGCTGGGATGGCAGCCTGGAGGAGGGAGCCCTGTGCATGGAGGCAGGGCAGCTCAGGACCCCAGGACACCTGTCTCTGCGCAGAGCTGGAGTGACCCTCGGCTCCCCAGCCTGGCTGAGTGCTGGGCTGCGGAAGGAAAAAGGAACTAGAAAGCTTCCCATCATGTGTGAAAATCAGCCTGGACTTGCAGACTCCAAATCATAAAGGAAACCAGGCTGGGCCCAATGGAAACCAGGCTGCAGGTCCTATGGAGAAACTCCCGTCTGTCTGCCTTTGGTGTCTGGGGATCCTCTGGGTCTGTAGGAAGTGCTGAGATGTGTGTGACAGGCAGTGGTGTGACCCCCCAAGGCAGTGAGATAGTCTGTAGAAGGGGGTGCAGCTTGGGGTGTGGGGGTAAGGGCAGGGCTGGGATAGGGATGTGGGCAAAATCAATGCACACTGACCATTTTATTACTTTATATAAACGCTTTCAAATTCTCAAATCATTTCACTTTCTGACCTCTTTTGGAGCCCTGACCAAGTTATAGACAGAACAGATGCCATAATCTTCATGTGACAGGCGAGAAAACAGGTGAGACCAAGAGAGGCCGTGGAGCTTGAGCACACTTACACTTCAAGTTGGAGGTGAAACAAGTAAGAGGGCTCCTGCAGTGGTTTGAATAGTGTCCCTCAAAATTCTTGTCTACCTGGAACCTCAGAATGTGACCTTATTTGGAAATAGGTCCTTCACAGACTAGCTAGGTTAGTAATTAGTTCAGGATCTTGAGACGAGGTCATCTTGGATTTAGAGTGGGACCTACATCCAATAACTGGTGTCCTTAGAAGAATAGGAGACACAGGGAAACACAGGAAGAAGGCCATATGAAGGAGGCAGAGCTGGGAGTGATGCTGCCACAAGCCCAGGAAGGCCTGGGGCCACCAGGAGCGCCACCAGGAGCTGGAAGAAGCAAGGGAAGGCTCTCCCTGGAGCCTTCAGAGGGAGCGTGGCCCTGCCAGCACCTCAAATGCAGAATTCAGCTCCCATGACTGTAAGACAATACATTTCAGTTGTTTGAAGCACCAGCTGTAGTAATTTTTTAGGACAGCCCTAGGAAACGAATACAAATCCTAAGCTTGGTCTCCTGTCTTCCATTCCTTTGTTTCCGGGAGATCACAAATCATTCTGCAGCCAGTTCCACCATCATTGCTGCACCCCCTTCCCTCTTCTGCACCCCTTTTTACCTCTCTCCCCATCAGTTTAAAGCCCTTTGAGCTGAGCCCACTGCTGACCCACGGAGGGAGGTGGGTGTGTGCTGGGGACATGTGTGGGCAGGAGGGCAACTCCCAGGGTGGGACTGTTCAGTCCTGGAGACTTTTGATCCTGGGAAAGAACTTAACTCCACAGAGAGAAGTGCCAGATACAGTCTTATTTGGCTGTGACTAGAGCCAGGGAATAGATAAACAGACTTTGCTTCCTCAAGATCTCCTTTACAATAACAACAATCAGTGTTGTCTCAAATCTCACCAGACCCTGGAAGGAAGTGAGCATTATCTCTATTGAGCAGAAGAGAAAACTGAGTTCAAAGTGAGTCAGGAACTTGCTGGGCAGGCAGGGCTGGGATTTGCACTTGAGAATGGTGACCCCTGAACCATGACCCTCCCACCACAGCTTCTTGAGAGCTGGAGGGTGGTTAGTGTGATCTCCACTTAAAGGTGAGAACAGTTAGAGCCATTCTGTAGCCTCCAAGATCCCTGAGCTAGTTAGCAGCCTCATGTAGGCTGCAGGAAGCGCTTTCTGGGTCCCCAGGTCAGTGTGGCCCTTCTTGGCGGGGGCAAAGCTTGTGGCCTTCAGCACTAGAACATGACCCGAGCCTCTGTGCAGATCAGCGCATTCCGCATAGACCAAGCTAGACTCGGGTGCCAGAGAGAGCCAAGGAGCAGTCATCTGGACTGTTTCTTCTTGGACGTTTGGGCCTAGGCAGGTGCTGGTGACTTGAGGCCTCATTGCACATCCTTCCCTGGGATGTGGGGTGGTGGCCTCAGCCCTGGGCAGAGGGGTCCTCGGAGAGGGGTTGAGGGAGAAGGATGTAGTCAGTCCCCGCCAGCCATGGGGCAGTCTAGGCAGTCAGTGAGGATCAGCCTCAGAGCCAGGGTCCTGAACTGGGGGTCCACACAGGGACCCGCACGTCAGTGGGGGTGGGGGGAGGTTTAGCTCCCAGCCAAGCCCCAGCGGAGGGCACTGCAGCTGTACCACAGCAGCACGCTGACTCTTGGCTCTGCGGCAGACCTCCTGCGTCTATAAATAGCCAAGCAATAATAAGAACAATTTCCTGGATGAAAATAAGACCTGGGTGAGGTACGGGGGCGCGGGAAGTGGGGTGGGAAGTCCATACTATTACTCCTCCCTTTACTGTTTCACTGTGTTAACAAGGGGCATTTAGTTAAGATTGACTGTGCCTGTTGCCCCTCCACTGATCTGCCCTTGGCCGTGGAGGGGACGTCTGGGTGCTGGTGGGAGGAGAGCCAGGAGGCCCGAGATCCTAATTAGGCTTCCGGACTGCCTCCCTCCTCCCTGAACCCGGGGTGTTCCTCTGCCTCAGGATGATGATTAATGACTTATTTACTATGTCCGGGCGTGTGCTTTTCTGGGAAACAAAAATTCTGGTTCAAGTTGTTTGTTCCACCTAATTAGAAAAAAGGGAGACGTGTTCATTAAACAAGGGGAGAGCGAGAAGAGAGGGCAGGCGCCTGCCTCAGTGGCTCCCATAGGAGGCTCACCCTGGCTCCCAGCTCCCGGGTTCCGCAGACCCTGGGCGGGGGTCTGCAGGCCTGGCCATGGGATGTCCTGGGGGAGGAAGGCTGAACATGACCAGTGAGGTTGGCGGAGCCCGGAAGGTGAAAAAAGCTGGGCCTTGGCCGGTGGCTGGGTGGCTTGTCTGCTCCAGCCAACACTTGGCCTCCATCTTCTCTCGCTCTCGTTTTCCTCCTTTCCTCATCCTTCCTAATCTTCTCGCTTGTCCTTTCTTCTTTCTCTTTTCATTCATTCCTCTTACACATCTCTCCTTTTCTCACATGCAAATGAAGCCTTTGGACTCTGTGGCCTAGAAAGGACACGCCAGGGCAGACATTTTGTCTTTTGCTGACGTTCTGCCACTGCCCCACTTCACGTCTCCTCCCAGCTCTTTCTTTCACTGAAGGTGGCTCCTGGGACATAGCATGGGCACCAGTCCCCTGCCTCCTGCTTCAGAAACCTTTATTAGTATGCAGATCAGCTTATCCATTGGATTATTAATGGCGAGTCTTTCTTTTCTGGGCCTGTCACCTCCAAGGCCTGGGGTAGTCTCTCCTCCAGCTTGGTGGTGCCAGTGTGCGGCCAGATCCCAGCCCAGGCTGCCCCACGTCACCCTGATAGCAGCTCTTGCAGGTCCACTGAGACCCGGCCCGCCTGTGTGTGCAGTTACGGACCAGGGCAGGGTGTACATCGGCCACATGCACAGGAGTGAGCGTGCCAGAGCAGTAGCCTGCATGGATGGCCTTCCACCCTTCAGCTTGTGCGTGTGTCCGTGGGCCTCTGTCCACTACCTGCTTCCAAGGAGGTTTCTTGAGTGTCCCAGTGGCTGTGTGAGGTCTGGGGCTCACCTCGAAACCCTATCTGCCCTGGTGCTGCTTCCTGTCGGTGCCCCACCACCCCACTCCTGAGGGTAGGCACTTGGCTTTCAATTGGCCATGGCCCTGGAGGCTGGGCTAGCTGGAGACAGAATGTACCCTGTGTGTGGTGGTCCAGTGCAGGCAGCAGTGGTTGCTGTGTTCTTTCCAAGGCCCCCAGGGTCTCAGGTGGGCAGTGGAAAGCCAGGCTGAATCCTCTGTAAAGGAGAAAGGAGGTTTGGAGGGAATGCAACAGGTGAGGCCCCAACTCCAGTGCTAAATAGGGGATGCTAATTGATATGCAAACAGCCTGGAAAGGCCTTGAGTGAGACCTGATTGCCTGGCAACAAGGCCTCCTCTCACTTCTCCCCTCCTCACTCACCCCTCCCCTAACTGCTGTCTTTTTCTTTCTTCTTTTTTTAAAATCATCTCTCTGCTTCCCCTTTTAATAGCTGCCTGGGGAATCCACTGGGGCCTGTTGTCATGTCGCTTGGATGGGGACATAAGGGAAGGTGGAGACCTGCACAGTGCCATTGCGCAGACCCTGCATCCTCAGGGATCCCCGTTCTTGTGCCCTGGGCCAGGAGTGATGCCTTTCACAAAAGAGGCCAGAATGAGTGGCAGCAGCCACTGCTCTGGGTAGAGAGACTCTAGGCCTGTAAGATGGACAAATGGGATGGGGGTGTTGGAATGACTCGTGGGGAGAGAGGGCCTCGTGGATCGGAGCTGGGCCCCAGTGAGTATTCCACAGCTCCTCTTAGCATGGGCCTAATGAGGTCCACCGTCCTGGTGATTGCTGAGAGGGTGGCCTCTGGGGCAGGCAGCAGCCTGCAGCTGAAAGGAGCAGAGAGGTAGGGCTGGAGGGTATAGGGCTTCAAGGTAGATATACGAGGTCTGACAATTAAGTTTGCGAACTTGTTGCAACCATATTGCTAATCTTTTTTGATATCAGAGGGATTATTCATTATGAACTTGTACCAACTGACAAACAGTTAACCAAGTTTACTATTTGGAAGTGCTGAAAAGGCTGCATGAAAAAGTTAGACGACCTGAACTTTTTGCCAACAATTCATGGCTCTTGAATCATGAAAATGCACCAGCTAATGTGACACTGTCTGTGGGGAGTTTTATGCCAGGAAACAAATAACTGTATTGGAACACCCACTCTACTCACCTGATCTGGCCCCCAGTGACTTCTTTCTTTACCAGAAAATAAAGGAAATATTGAAAGGAAGACATTTGGATGACATTCAGGACATCAAGGGTAATACGATAACAGCTCTGATGGCCATTCCAGAAAAAGAGTTCCAAAATTGCTTTGAAGGGTGAACTAGGCGCTAGCGTCGGTGCAAAGCTTCCCAAGGGGAGTACTTCCAAGGACCATAGTGATATTCAGCAATGAGGAATGGAGCACTTTTTCTAGGATGAGTTCGTGAACTTGTTAGAACTTCGTGTACACGACTGTGTGTCCTAAGACCCGGAACCCTTTCTGCCTGTCCCTACATCAGGGTCAAGGCCTCATGCTCCCTAGCTGGCAGCTGCTGGGACATAGCAGATGTAGCAGGATGCTGGCTTCCTGGGAAGATATCTCTTCGGGCTCAGCCCATACTGTCTTCCCTCCTTTTCCACAGCCTATCCCGCCTCCCCTGGTTTGTGTATTTGCTGGTTCTCCAGATGCATGCCATCTGCCCTCTAATTCTGGCACAGGTGGTTGGGTGTCCAGGAAGAGGCCTTGCCAATGGCTCCCATGCCTCTGCAGCCAGACAAGGATCTGCTGGGATCCTTGGACGCTCACTCAAGCACCCAGGCCACGAGGGCTCTGTTGGCAGTGTGTCTAAGGTGAGGCACCACCAGCCTGTGCTGGGTGATTCTCTTCCCAGGGCAAGAGACCTGGCAATCCTCAATGAGGCCATCCTCAATCCTATCAGCTCATCCGTCCCCTGCTGGCCACACAGTGAAATAGCAGAAAGAATGTTCCACCAAACCAGGGCTGCTGTGTGACTTATGGGGAGGGAGAAATCGGCAGGGCGAGGCAGGGCTCTGGGATGAGGGACTAACATATGTGAAGCTCTGACTCTATGCCAGGCTCTTTACAGAGCGCTTTCAGGGCATATTCCTTTTAAGTCTCATAGCGGTCTTCAGGCATCTATGTTTATCACTATCCCATTTTGCAGCTGGGGAAACTGAGGCAGAGAGCATAAATTACCATAATATGTGATGGATCTCAGGTCGAACCCAGGTATTAGGACCACAAGGCATGTTCCGTAACACACTGACATTCTCATCTAGGAAAAGTGGGTGGCAAGGGGGCCCTTGGGCCTATGAGGATCAAGGGAGGGGACAGGCAGTGATCCTAACACCCATGTGAATCATGAGCTCACTCTACCAGGAACTCTTCTCAATCAAGCCTCACGATCCTCCTTTGAGGTAGGTGCTGTTGTTACTCCCATTGTATAGATGGGGACACTCAGGCACACAAGGTTAGGTAGCTTGCCCACATAGCTAGAAGGTGGCCAAGTCTAGATTCAAATTAAGGCTGCCCAGCTCCCAGGCCCACAGGCTTAATCACCCACCACGTGACAATACTGAGGGTTTCAGACCTGGGGCTGTCAGGGCTGCCCTTCAGGGTCTTTTCTGAGGACCTGGACTCCTGACTGTGTGTGTGCTTGTGTGTTCTCTCAACCTCTGTCTCTGTCTTTGTCCCAGCTGCATGCCTAGGTCTCCTCATGCATGGCCTGTCTGGGCTGCTCTGCCTTCGGGACATCAGAAGTGCCTGTGTGAATGGTCCCTGCAGTCCTGGGGAAGGAGGGGACAGCAGAGGAGCGGGCTCTGACAGCCCTGCTGGACCATCCGCCCTTCGTGTGCTCTAAGTCAGGCACATAGCTTGGCAGAGCTGGTAGGCCCCTGCTATGGACGGAATTGTGTCCCCCCAGAATTCATATGGTGAAGCCCCGATCCCCCAGTGTGAGTATATGTAAAGATAGGGCCTTTGAGGAAGTAGGTAAAGTTAAATGAGGTCACAGAGTGTGGCCCTGGTCCAATAGGATTGGAGCCCTTATAAGAAGAGACACCAGAGGTGTCTCTCTCTGGTACACATAGCGGAAAGGCCACGTGAGGACCCTGCAACAAGGTACCATCTACAAGCCAGAAAGAGGGGCCTCACGAGAAACCAACCCTGCTGGCATCTTGATCTTGGACTTCCAGCTTTTAAAACTGTGAGAAAATAAATGTCTGTTGTTTAATCCACCAGTCTGTGGTGTTTTGTTATAGCAGCCCTAACCTAATACAGAGTGATCCAGCCCCTTTGATTTACATATGGGGAAACTGAGGTCCAGGGAATGACTTTCCTGGGGTGACACAGAGCAGGGACTGGAACCCAGGCCCCTTGCTGCTGGTGCTGTCATTCCTGTCAGATGACAGCAGAAGTGTGAACAGGGTTGGGTGGGCAAAGGGTGGAGTGTGACCTCCCTGCTGTGGTTTGCAGGAGCACGGTGCCAGGCCAGGGGGCAAGGTGGCCCCTGGACAGGTCCAGCAAGGTGACTCTGACCTTACTCTGCACCAGATGGTAGCATGTACTCTGTGGGACATTAGCCTTGGCAGGGGCCAGGCTGGCTCAATTTCAGGGAGGGATTGGACAGACGCCCAGACTGGAAGGAACACCCCTTTCCTTCCTTTTCCTCATCGTCCAGAGGATACACTCCCTGTGTCATATTTTTGTATTTCATAACACAACGGGGGGCTCCCACCCAGGACTTGAGTGAAGGCTTTATCTCTCAATAGGCAGCTTCCCCTTGCATGGACTTGTGCTGGAGGGAAGACATTTGTCTTGGGTTCTGGCACCAGGCTCTGGGTGGGGGCCAGGGGCCAAGGGCCAGGCCTCGATCAGCAGCCCTGGGGCTGGTTCCTTGGCAGGTGGTCATCTTCGGACAGGAAGGACACAGCCTCAGAGAAGGAACAGGCTGCCTCATATCCTCCACTGAATGTGAAAGCTCTGCTTATTTTCCAGGGCCCCAGAGAAGGAGCTGGGGATGGGTTGGGAGTGGGAAGCAAGTCATGCACCTCCACTCTCTGAGGCTAAGGAGGCCGCAGGGGGAGGAGAGTGAGGTCCTGGGGGCCTGAACGTCTAAGTTCAGAGCCCGGGGGTCCTGGCTTGCCCCAGGCCCTGGTACAACCTCCAAGCAGCTGCCCATCTCTGTCTGAGGCCAGAGAAGCTCATGGGAAGGAGACTGCAGTTTCTGCCCACTTGTCGCTGAGCAAGGCAGTCACTCCCATGTTAGGCCTCGGCTTTCTATCCGTAGATCAATGAGATGAACTGGCTGTCTTCCCTGGTCCTGCTCGTTTTTATAGGCTCTGTGGTATAGAAATCTTGTCTGCAACTCTTTTCAGTTTCCCTGAGTGGAGTTTGGTGGGCGCTGTTTTAAAATGAACCTGGGATTTTGTTTTTGTTTTTTCAGGTGGGGTAATGCAAACAGATTAGGAGACGACTGCCATTGAAAAGGTAGTTTGTTACAGCACCCAAGTGGAGGAGGCATGGCATCGTGGCATGGCACACGGCCACACAGGGCAGCACCAGGGCTAGTCAAGAGGTGTGGGGATGAATGGACAAGGCAGGGTAAACAGTTGAACAGGTTTGGGATTGAGTGGTTTGAATCATTTCAGCAGGCTCTAGACTATGTGGGTGGTGCCTAGTTATCCAGTATCTGGCCCTGGGGTTATTTAGGGCTGGAGGACTGCAGGAGCCTGAGAAAAGGAGGTGGTGAGGGTACGGACCCAGGACTGTTTGGTTTGCGTATGGAAGCCGTGTTCTCAGCCTGTCTCTAGGAATTAGCTAACCCTGGGAAGGGCAGCCCTTCCATACTGCAAGGCCTTAAGATGTCAAAGTGCCATAAAATATAGAAAAGAAACAACATGACTGATACAGGGTCCAATTCAGGGCACTTGTAGGGCACCTACCTTGTGTGAATTAGAAAAAACTGTCCTTGTGAACAGGTAGAGCAGTGCCCAGGGCTTGGTGAGGGATGAAGGGCTGTGTTTCAGCCCTCGGTGTCTCCTGAGCCAGGTACCTGGGCCAGGGAAGCACCTGAACAGCCGTAACTGACAGCTCTGGGAAGGTGGCCCGATATCATAGAAATATAGGACACTTAGTTAAACGTGAATTTCAGATAAACAAGGAGTAATTTTGTAGTGTAAGTACGACCCATAAGTATGCGCCATGCCATATTTGGGTCATACTTATAATGAAAAGTTAATTTGTTGTTTCCCTGACATTCAAATGTAAGTGGGTACCCCGTATTTTACCTGTCAACTCTGGACTCTGGCCACTTCTGTCCTCAGGCCCCTCTGACCATAATTTATTCTTAGGGCCGTCAAAAGGCCCAGCAATTACCCCAGGAAAGAGAGAGACAGCTATAATACAACAGCTGGACAAAGAAAGAAAAGGTCAAATGATAGAGCCCTAGCATGAGAGAAAAACAGTGACAGAGAGAGAAAGACACAGAGAGACGGAGAGGCAATGAGGGAGAAACTAAAAGTGACAGGACACACATACAGGGCAGGAGCTGCAGAGAAACAGGGAGAGCCGGACTCCGCCCCATGCAGCCCCCACCTGTCTTTCCGCCCCCAGGCCTCACCTTGGAGTAGGTGGCCCCATTGATGACCTCTCCCTTCCTCAACCAGATGATCGAAGCCGCAGGCTTGGCATTGTCAGCATGGCAGGTGAGATTGAGGGGGTCCCCTGCCCGCAGGCTGATCACGGGCCCCCCCAGGATGACTGGGTCATCGGGCGGCACTGTGGAGAGAGAAAGAAAGAATTTAGGCTGAGAGCACCCTGTCCCTCCAGCCAGGCGGACAGGCTGGGCTGGTGGATTTTATGGAGCGGATGACAAACAATCATTATCATACTTTAATAAAATGTATAATCCCCTTGTATCATAACAACAGTAGCAACAGCAACGATAATCCTGCACATGAGCATTGTGTGTTTATTTGCAGAGGCTGTTCTACCTTCCTCTCATCCTCTGCTCACCAGGAGCCTGTGCGGGCAGGGCACCAGGACAGCCATCCTTGGCCTCTTCCACAGTCCTGGGAGCAAAGCTCCGCCTCCACATAATATCTGTAGTTTCTTTCAGTTTCTTCTCCTCCTCCTCCTCCTCTTCTTCTTCTCCTTCTTCTCCTTCTTTTCTTTTTCTTCCTCTCCCTCTTCTCTTCTCCCCTCCCCCTCTCCTTTTTTTTTTAACAAAGCACTGTCACATCTGTTATCTGATTTAATCCTCACAACAATCTTTCTAGGTAAACATTATTATTATCATCACAATTACACACATCCAGAAACCAAGGCTCAGTAAGGTTCAGTGACTTCTTCAAGGTCACACTTCAAATGAGTGGCAGAACCGGGGCCGGAAGCCAGGCCCCTTTCCTCTCAGGGGACAGGTGACAGGCAACCTTTCAAGGCTGAGACAGCATTTCAGAGGGCTGTGCACCCCCTCGCATCTCCTTAGCACTAATTCTTCCAGAGTGGCTCCAGGTCCCTCACCCCAGAGTCAGAATGAATCTCTCCTGCCCGGTTTTTCCACTGTATTTTGGGGGTAGCCTGGTCTGAGACTTGTGGTTCCTGGTGAGAGATGGGGACTCAGGAGGAGAGGGACATCTCCCACGACACCCGGCACAGAGCCTGGTGCTCCATAAACATTTGCTAACTGCAATGGAGTCACCCCTTTGATTTCCATGGCCATTATGGGATGTGGGGTGGGCAGTTATGATAATAGGAGACCATCATTTGCAGAAGCGGTCCAGACACGTTAAGTGACTGGTCAAAGTCACAGAGCCTCTTCTGCTGTTAGTGTTTGTGGACACATGGAGGGTGGCCTCTACTGCTCCCGGCCTCTCTGCCGGGACAAACCACAGAAGGGGCAGGGCTCCCTGGAAACCACCTGAGCAATCCCTGCTCTCCCTCCCCCAGGGAGGGGCTGGGTCAGTTAGTTCTGCAGGCCTGGGGAGGGCTGATTGCATGTTTGCCAGTGCATGATGAAGGAGTAAATGGGTGAGGAGCTGGAGTCTTAGCGCAAAGGGCCTGCTTTGCCCAGTTGCCACAGAGTCCATCCTTTCCCCGAGGCTCTGTGCAAGCTTCTGTGCTTGAGCTCGGGAAGATGGCCACAGCAGCTGAAGGCTGCTCCAGGCTGGTCCCCATCTAACAGGCTCTGCCTTCCAGTTCCGTCCCCCCACCCATGACCCGCTTCCACAACCTGCCTGACCTCCCTCCTCTTCTTAGGGCCTCCCTGCGTCTGGCATTCTCTTGCTGCACCCGGGCTCCTCGGGAAACTCCAGGAGGCTCTGGGGCACACTTTCAGCCAGTGGCTCTGCCTTGCCTTTCCTGCTTTAGGGAGGCCTGGCTCAGAACTACAGCCCAGCGAGTGCCAAACCCCAAGTTTCTATTTCCTGAGGAAAAACAAACCCTCAGGGATCTCAAGACGACATCTGCAGCCCCAGGACTCCACCAGTGACCCTGGCTCAGGAAGTCGGCCTCATCCAACCCTGCCCAGCCTCCTGGGGTGCAGGTGGGGGGCTGGGCACAGGCAGATGGTGGGTGTGGGCTGGACGCCCACCCCACCCACTCTGTACCCCCTCATTAGTGCCAGAGGCCTCCTGGGTGTGGGTGTGGCCTGAGAGGAAAAGGAGGCTAATGAGGGCTTTCCATAAATGGGGGTGGGCGTGACAGTTGCTGCTGAGGGAATTTTATCTCAATGCAATTGGGTGGCCACTTCCAGCAGGGAAGGCGGTGGCAGTTTTCTCCCCATGAGGTATCCCATGAGGATGGAGGCGCTCCAGCTGAGCTCGCTGAGGGCCAGGAAAATTAGAAAGAACCATTCGAAGCTTCAGGAATAGAATAAGTAAGCCCAGCGATGCGGTATCGTGGAAAGCGCCCCATGTCAGAGGGTGAAGCCACAAAGGCAGTTCCTTCTTCTGGTTTTATTTCCTCAGATACAAAATGTGAAAGTTCAACAGGGGACCTGGCAAGTTCCCTGCGGCATTGACATTCATTGGGTCTGAGACAGTGGCTCTCAACCCCGGCTGCATATTATAGTCTTCTGCGGGAGGTTTTAAAAACCAGGGCCACACACTAACCAACTAAGCCTGGAGGTGGACCCCAGGCCTCAGGAGTTTTTGAAGCTCCCAGAGGATTTCCATGTGCGACCAAGTTTGAGAACCAACTGTCTCTGGGCCTTTGCTCAGGTGCCCAACTCCTGTGATCATAGTGTGGAGACTAAGGCAGTGAGGGGCAGAGTCCTTCTTGCTCTTCTAGTGCTGTTTGGAAGATTGGATTAAGGGAGTGTGGATGAGGGGGAGAGGGGTGTGAAACAGTGCTGCGTGGGTACTCAGACACACACATGCACACACACACACACACACACACACACACACACACCCATCCTCAAAATGGGTCCTGATTACATCTTCCCAAATAAGTGGTTATCATGCCGGCTATTCATGTAGCTATGCATTATTGATTGGCCTTCGCCTGGTTGCACACCAGATGGGGTAGGAGGGGGTGCGGATGGGGCTGGGGTGTGTGGGGTGGGGTGGGTGAGGAGGGAGGATGTTTGTTGGGGGCCCGGAGGCTGAATAGAAATTAACAGTTGCTCTGGCAGCTGCAGCTCCAATGGAAGGGATGGGGGTGACTCGTTACCTCTCTATTGAGACTGGGGCCCAGAGCTGGTGTGCCGGGAGGGGAGATAGTCTGGAACAGCCTGAGCCTGGAGATGCATTATTCATGCACCCCTCGCAGGATTGGCTATTATCCTGAACCACTATAGAGTTTGGTCTTCTAATTTTTAATCACAGGGAAGGTGGAAGCGTTAGCCTTTTGTGATTAATCTGGAGATAAAATTAGTTGACTGTTTTGGTGTTGTGCTTGTTGTCAGTCAGAAAAGAATGCATTAACTGTTGGGTGACTGAGGCCTGGGGGTGACTCGAGTGGATCCCCGGGCAGAGCCGGTCTCCAGAGCTGGGAGCCAGCCAAGGAGGGCCACGACCCTGCCTCAGGCTGGCCGGCGTGAATTAGAGTGCAGCCCTGGCTGGCTCAGCACTGCTTATGAAAGCAACAGATCATGCGCATTGGGGTTCCTTCAGATCACAGGTGTGGCTGGCTCTTTGCAGGAGATTCTCCTATCATCCAGGATTTGGGCAGGCAGCTGGGGGTCTCCCTTCCTGCTCCCCCTGCCCCCTACCAGTCCTGCGGCCTGTGCCGCCCACATGGGTGGGCAACATGGGGCACCACACCAGTGTCTCTCCCTGTGTGGGAGGGAGCCCCTGAGCTTGGCTGCCAAGGGTGAGGGGGCTCCTGTGGAGAGGTGGAGCAGGGAGACACAGTCCAGCTCTGCGTTCACAGAAAAGAAACGGAGGCCAGAGAGCAGGAGTGACTGCCCCACGTTGCCATGAGTGCAGGCAGAGAAGGGCGGGCCTGGGCCTGGGAAGCACACCCTGACTCCACCTGCAGGTAAAGCTGTCATCCGTTTTAGGGACTAATGTTTTTTATACTGTTGTATGGAAGTAAGAGATTCTGTGGCTCGCAGTTGTATGGAACCACTGCTCAGCCACGCCCCCCCCCCCCCCCCCCCCCCCCCCCCCCCCCCGCACTATCTCTAAAAGGCGTTCCCATGATCAGAAGGCCTTCGGGACTAGAGCATATACTACGGGCGACCACCTGACTGTCCTTCCCACAGGACATCAGCTGGACAGAAGGCAAAGCGGAGCTGGAGTCAGAGGGTTTCCAGCCCTCTCTGCCCAGCGGCTGCATGGTGTCAAGCTCATTGACTTGGTGGTCTTGGTTTGCCGGGTCGGCCAACCTCGCCTGAACAAGCTGGGAAAGTTCTCTGGGAGCCAGGCCACGGGTGGTGCCACAGGGGCTTGCTCCACATCACCTCAGATGCTCTAGCAGCCCAGATGGTTGGTCCCACGGATGGCTGGTCGGGGCACCAGACCAGACATGGTAGGTGCTGTTGCCCACTGGCAGCTGGAGAGGTGCAGAAAGCCAGCTGGTCCATCCTCCTGCCCCCAGACAGCATGGTGGAGCACCTGGCAGATGGTAAGCTCTTTGGGGGGCAGGACTGGGTCTCCTTCAACTCCTGCACAATGCATTCTCCACAAAGCTACCAGAGTGGTCTATTAAAAACATGAATTCAGGCTGGCCGGCCGAGTGGCTCAGTTGGTTAAGAGCTCGCTCAAGAGTTTGAGCTCTGAGCAACAGCGGTTCGAG
>NW_017731641.1:949840-954137 GCF_001890085.2 Hipposideros armiger | reverse complement strand
CCCGAGCTGAGCAGCCGCTGAGCTGCCAACAGGTAGCAGGATGGCTCAGCTTAAAAAAAAACAAAACAAAACAAAACAAAAAACATGAATTCAGTTGTGTCACTGCTCTGCTTCAAAACTTGCAGGGTTATCTAGAACGTAATTTAAACTGCAAACGCCTGCGCCTCCGGCCCTGAGCTCCCTCTGGGACCTGAGGCCCTTCCACCCATTCCTCATCACCACGCCCACCTGTGGCCTGTCTGTTTGCTGAACAAGCCAAGCCCATCCTGGCCCAGGGCCTTGCCCTGGCTCTGCTCTGACTGCAATGCTCTTTTCTGTTGGCTTTTTCCTGTCAGTGAGGGCACAGCTTAAATGCCACATCCTCAGCGAGGACTATGTAATAGCCCTCAACTACTTTCCATCACACCACCCACTTTATTCTCTTCATCACTGAGTTCATTTTGTCTCCCTTACTAGAAAGGAGGCTCCCTGACAACAAAGGGAGACCCTGTCTGCCTTGATGACTTTAGTATTGTTGTGTCTAGATCAGTGCCTGACACAGCAGGTGCTCAGCAAATATTTGTTGAATGAATAAATGGAAGATCCCTGGATTGGGGTTTCTCACGGGCATTTCCCTCTGAGGTCAGCACTTTACAGTGTGTGTGTGTATGTGTGTGTGTGTGTGTGTGTGTATAGAGTTGGGGGTGGTGGATGAGTGAGTGTTGGGGGAGTGGGCAAAGAGGAGGCCCTCACTGGGACAGCTGTGTGGGAACTCTATGGTGTGACATTGGGGGATTGGCTGCTTCCTGTCATTTCTGGAGCAAGGAAGCCTAGGCTGGGCAGGTGTGGTGGTAGTGGTGAGGGTGCTTCTCAGCCTGTTTTCTTTTTTTTTTTTTAAGATTGCTTTTTTGGGAGGAGGAATTGGGGAAGAAGAACAGTGTTGGGGAATCGGGAAGGGAAACAGCCAAGTTGTCCTTCAGTCTTAGTTGTGGAGGGCGCAGCTAGCTCAGCTCCAAGTTTAGTTGCCATCTGGCCGCCCGTTGGCAGCTCACGGCCGCTTAGCTCAAGATGCCGTGTTCAATCTTAGTTGTGGGTGGGCGTAGCCCACCATCCCACGAGGGAGTCAAAGCAGCAACCTTGTTAGGAGCACGTGCTCTCACCAGCTGAGCCACAGTGCCACCTGTTGGCAGCTCAGCGGCAGCTCAGCTCGGGCGCAGCTCAGTGTCAGCCTGTTTTCTTGGTAGCACCGGTGCTCTTGGTTGAGGAGGGACCTTCATCTGATTTGTACGGCTCACAGACTGGGGAGAAGGCTAAGCATGGTGACAGATGAGAGACACCTGGCTGAGGTGATAGGAGCAGGTTAGCTGCTGGCGGTGCTTTTCTTTCCTGTTAGGCATCAGCATTCAGCCCCAGGCTCCAGGGACTTGGGCAGGGCTGGGAAGTGGGCCGAGTTCATGCTGGGCGTGTGAGAGCTCACTAGAGTGGAGAGAGGGCATCCGGGGCCTCTGGCTCATCCTGACCAGCACCTCTCCCCCCTTCAGAAGCCTCCTTCATCCCAGTGTCCCAGCTGCAGTCCTGTCCAGCCAGCTTTCCTTTCCTCCTGACCTTTCTCCTTCCACTTCTTTCATTCAGCCTCGTCCACGTCACAGTCTGGGCACATAATGCTTGAGAAAACCAGACTCAGCCCGCCCTCTTGGAGACCTTTGTTACTCATGCGCGTGCCCAGGATGGACCTGCAGTGCCACATCACCTGGGAACTTGTTATAAATGAAGTCACTAGTGCTCTACCTCAGGACCTCCTGAGTCAGGCTCGGCATTGAAAAAAGATCCCAGGTCATTTGTATGACATCCATGTTTGAGGAGCGCTGCTCTGGAGGGCTCTTAGGAATAATTAAGACTGATAAGTGCTTTGAAGGAAAGGCTCACTGGACCATGAGAGCACATATGGTGGCCCTTCAGCCCTTGGTTATTGCCACTCCCTCTGCGACTTCCTGGGTTAGGTTAGAAAAAGGGCCTAGGTGGCTCATCGGATACTGGGTTTGCAGTTAGCCATCTTGTTTTATAACAGGTTCCTTTGCATAGGGCATTTCTTTGGCTTGGAATGCTGGAGTTCTCTTTCCCCTTCCCCTAGGTCTCTCTTTCCCAGCCTTCAAGAGTTAGCTGTGGACTTAACCCAGTCTGTGAGGCCTTTCCAGAATCTCCTGGTTAAACCAGGTGACTTTTGTCTATGATCCCATAGCATCCTGGGCATTCTCTGTCTCAGTAGTTAGTCTCTTCTATGGCGATGACTTGTATGTGTTTGTCTCTACCCTAGGCGGCAACTTCATCCCTCTTTGGCCTCTTATCACCTGGTGTAGCACCTGCCACACAAGGGATATTCCGCGTTATGTTTACTGAGCAAAGACTGTCTGGAGTTCATTACTTTACAAGCTGTCTGACTGTGAGGAAGTTATATAATCTGATAACCATGGCCCTCTTATTTGGGAAGTGGGGTAATAAAACTACTTGCAGGGTTATTATGAGAATTACCTTTTATGATATAAAGACTGCAGAGAGGACTTTGTCAAGGGCTATGCACATGGAATGACAGTTTTCTTGCTGTGTGAAAGGCACTGTACCAAAGACCCTCTTGTTTTATTCTTAATTTCCTTTGTAACAGAAATGATTGGGATCTCCATTTTATAGATTAGGAAACTGAGGCTCAGAGAGGGCAAAGTACTTGGCTAAGATAACACAGGTTTGTTTGGCCCTGTAATTTGTTCCGCTAGAGTCAGGGCAGCTCAAAGGCTGCCCTGGAAGCTGCAGCAGCCCTTAACGGCCCTTTCCATCGCCCCTCCTGCCCACATCCTCCTGCGACAGGCTCTGCCTATGCCCGTGGATTCAGACCTACACTTCCTTCCCCCAACCTGAGTTTTAGAGGGCGACGGAGCATGGGCCTAGCTCAGAGTTGGTGCTTGAGAGATGTCTGCTATGGGAGTGGACTAAATGACGTTTGCCATTCAGATCCACTCCTTGCTGGCATTTGGCGGGTTGTCGAGTTGGGTTCTTAGACACCTGGAATCCCAGCCTGTTCTTCACTCATACAAATGCGCCACCTACTGGCCAAAGTGCAGAACCGCAGAGTGCATAGACTGGTCCCGTGTGGTACGGATGTCCAAGTGGACTGGGCTCGTTCTCTTGAAAGATGATGGGCAGAGTTCCTGGGGCTTAGAAGTCCTGTGCTCTGTCTCCTTGGGACAGTAGAAGTCTCTCTCCTTTTCCCTTGCCCTGTCCTTCCCAGGCTCCCCAGGGGTGATCCCACAGCTGCCCTGCCTGGCTTGGCTTCCCCTCCCTCCAGCCTCCCCACATCTTGTGCCCATGAGAGTGAGGCCATTACTGCAGAGGCACACATGAGCCCAGCTGACCCCACCTGGAGCAGAGACGACTGAGTTCAGCCAAATCGCTGACTCAGAACCATTACATTTGGCGTGGTTTATTAGGCAGCAAAGACTAACTGATATACTCAGTAGTAACCTACTGTCTGATACTGCCTGGATCTCTGGGCTTCTGTAATCTCAGAAATGCACCCATAGCATCGACTCTCTGCATGCCACTCCAATCCTTTCTACCTCCATTATGGCCAGGTGACTATTCTGGAAGCTTAGTTTCTGATGCTATTTCATTGGCTCCTCACTGCGCCAGGATAAAACCCAATTCCTCAGCCTGGAGGACATTCAAAGTTCTCTACAGCTAGGTCTCTCTCCAGCTCTGTCTCCCGTGCCTGAGTTGGACCCATCTGTTCCCCTCCCTGCAAGGATAGCCTGCTCTTCTAGAACTATGTGCATTTGCTTGTGACATTTTCTCTGCTGGGGAAGTCCTGACCTCGAGTCTTAACTAGCTGGAATCCCATCCTCTCTTTTTCCCCATCTGATCCTTTTTTTAAAATTAGTTTCAGGTGTACAAAACAACATAATGATTAGACATTTACACCCCTCACAAAGTGTAATCCCCCCAAGTCTACTACACACCTGACATTGTACATAGCTGTTACAATACTATTGACTATATTCCCTATGCTGTACTTTACATCCTGTGACTATTTATATATACATTTGACATTCAATATTTTCCTACATCAGCTTCAGGTGTACAGTGCAGTGGCCAGGCGTCTACACAATCTATGAAGTGATACCCCTGGTAAGTCCAGTACACATCAGACACCCTACATAATCTTTACATGATTGATTATGTTCCCCATACTGTATTTCACATCCCCACGACTGTTTTGTGACTACCAATTTGTACGGTCTAATCCCTTCACCTTCTCCCCCATCCCCCA